>NC_009327.2:2558026-2683984 GCF_000002845.2 Leishmania braziliensis MHOM/BR/75/M2904 | reverse complement strand
TTTCAGGAAAACGATACCGCGCCCCTCCAGCTCCTTGTGGGCCGTTGGTGTGCAACACCCTGGTGCAATTCAAGTGCCATCAAGCCGAATTTCTCTCCTCTATGGTGGTGGATAAAGGTCAGTACGTTGTGGTGCAAGGCGACCGCGGTATTGACATTGGGGTCGTCATCCGGATCAACACCACCTCTCAAAAAACGTACGTGGAATGCACTGGGCCTGTGGGGAGCATTTTGCGGCACGCAACGCAACGGGAAGTGGACTACTGGGCCACAGATCTCAAAGATGCGGAGGCGATTGCTGCCGCCTTCTGTCAGGCAAAGGTACGCTCGCATGGCCTTCCCATGGAGATTGCGTATGCGGAATACCAGTTTGACAAAAAGAAGCTCACCTTCTATTACGAAGCACGCACCCGGATTGATTTTGTGCAACTTCTCAAGGAACTTTACCGCGAGTATGGCTGCCGTATATGGATGGAGAAGCTTCGCAGTCACGAGTGACGAAAATCCCTCATGGTGTATTCTGTAGCATAGTGGGCAAAAAATTTTTTTTCAATGTACTGACGCGAACATTTTTTTCTTTTTTTTTTTTCCGTGCTTCCTCTCTGTTTTTACTGGGCGGCTCCACTTTTTTTTTATGTATGCACTCCTAGTTTTGGTATTTTGTCGGCGCATAGAAGAAATAGGATGCCACTTGCTGTCTAACCTTCTGTGGTGGATCTTCTTCATTCTGCGATCGATCTTATTGCTCAAGATTCGCTTGCTTGTGATATGTTGTCCTATGGGCAGCACTCTGAACGAGTTGCGTTATACTGAAAAAAAAAGTGAGAGTACTTTTCTTTGTTTAGCCGGACAGTGCTGCTTTTCAGTGAAAAAAGATCAAGGGAAGTCGCTGGACGAGTGAGCGTAAGTATAGACCTCTTTTGATGCTGTTCTAGCAGTAGTGGTCCGTATCGTAGCATTCGCTCTTTCTACTGAGGGAATACACGGTTTCAGCTGAGGTTTTCTTGTTAAACTATGTCTTGTTGTTTTTTTTTTCTTCCTTTCCTTGCTGAATTTTTTTTCTCTTTCCTTGCCGCTTCTGTTCAACGATTGCAGCTTTTCCATTACAATCTTCGTTAAAGATTATTGCATAGACGTTGACAGAGTTTTGAGCAAGTTATGAACAAAATTTTTTTGGGATAGACTTCACCCGCAAGGGTTAGATTTTTTTCTCGGTGCTTCCTCTCACTCGCTCTTCTTTGTTTGTCTTTTTTTCGGTCAGGTGAAACGAAAAAAAAAAAAAAAACATAAAAAAGGCACGAAATGAGTATATATATATATATATACGGTGCTCTAGTGCGGGTTAGTTATGGGGGCACTGCGAATTCTATGGAGACTCTGGCAACCCTTTTCGTCCGATGCTTGCTGGTGGCGTGGCGAGCGAAACTTCCAGGTGTGGTCTGGGGATCTGTTTATGGTGCTCTATATTCCGATGTCTATATCTTCCCTGCATTTTGCGCTTCTTTGTTTCTCATCTTAACGAAATGTGCAAACACGTACATATATTGGCTGCTATGTTACCTCAATGGTACCCTTGCTGAAGATGGTTAGCACCGCAGGGAATCAATCGCCTTTTATTCTGTTCTCACCCGTGTCAAAAATGTTCTTTCAGGCGCTCACTGTTGGCAAGCGCACGTATATGCTTGCTTTTAACAGCAAGGCGAAGGCGCGACCGAACTTCGGTCTGCGTGGTGTCGGGTACTGGTCGAGCGAAGTGTACCACAAGCCTGGGCAGAATTACTGGATGGCCGTGTGCTGCACCGTCCCGTTCCTTCTTGTCGGCGCGATCATGATGGACGGCTTCTGGGCGAAGCTGGATGACATTTCAGGTGGTGGTCCGAGCGTTCTGGACTATGGTTGGCGTTCCCAGGACCGCAAGCCATGGGACTTCTCTTTTGATATTGGTGAGGGTTATGCTGCTGGTCCAGCTACCTATCGTCCTGCTTCTGGAGCTGTGGAGCTAGGTCACCATTAGGAATGCCGAGTTTCAGTGGTGGAACTTGGAGAAGAAAAACTAGAAAAAAGAGCATGTAGCGGTGTCTTGTAGCTTTGTCTTCATTTTTTTTTTTTTTTTTGGCTGTAAAGGTTGTACTTTTGGGTCTATTTCCTCCAGTGTTTCATTTACCATGATGGTGGTGCTGGGACATCAAAAAAAAAAAAAGAAGAAAGAAGAAAGAAAAATAATGGCTGGATTGAAGGTATCTCTGCCAGCCGCTAAGATCGCGCTACCGGTCACCACGGTAGCGTCTTGACGCTGTATCCTTTCTTTTTTTTTACCCGTAGTGCGTTGTGGTAGCACTTCCGTTCTTGTTAGAAGCGGGTATTGCCTGAAAGAGGTTGGTGTGTATGTATTGCTGTGTGGCACGTACAGCGTAGGCTTTTTTCACGATGAATGTCATGTAATGGTTAGTTTTTATTTCACTTCTCTGCTTTTCTAACCGTGTTCTTGTCCCTCCCCAACTTTTCGTGGTATAGAAATGATTTGTAGGGCGACATCCGATGGCGGTGTGGAGGATAGCACGAAGAGTGTATCGGTTCGAGTTGTTTCTCCCCGCCACACTTTCTGCGGTGTGGCTGAACAGAATGTAAGAGGACTCTTTAATGACAGAGGCACCGTCTTCCTTTGTGACTCTTGCCTCTCCATTTTTGCACACGCCGGTCATTTGCAGCAGCATGTACAAGGTTGTCGTAATGCTTTCTGGATCCCAGGCGATGAGGTCTACAGGGACGAGGAGCATCGCTTTTGTGTGTTTGCGCTCGATGGTAGAAAGCCTCAGTGTGTTGCTCTGGCACGACGAATTTGCCTTTTGTCAAAGCTGTTCCTTGTCGACAAGGTGACACTTGATGACGTCCACTTTTTCTCATTTATGGCGCTCTTCGAGGTGGATGATGAGGGGTTTCACTTTGTGGGCTACTTCAGTAAGGAATGGACAAGCAGCACGAGCTGTGTTAACACTCTATCCTGCGTGATGGTGTTGCCGCCTTTTCGATCGAAAGGGTATGGTGGCTTTCTCGTCCGGCTGTCATACGAGATGGCGCGGGTGGAGGGTATTGTTGGGACCCCGGAGCGCCCACTTAGCACGAGCGGAAATGCTCTCTTTCGCAGAGTGTGGCGGGAGGAGGTTCTGTTTGCTGTATTTGCGCTGGAGGAACGAGGTATCCCGATAACGATAGGGGAGCTGAGCAAGGCGTCGAGTCTTATTATTGAAGATGTGCTAGTTGCGCTGCAGGACTTGGATGTTCTTTTTAGTGTCGGGAAGCAAGGACCACTGCTGGTCGTTAATGCCTCGGAGAAGACGAGACTTCTACAGCGGCGGCTGGCCGCTGAAAAGCTTTACTGGACCAGCGCGCCGTCATGAGCGCTTGAAGACATATATATATTTGAGCGTGTTTGTAGGTCTTTCTACTACAAGGAGACGATTCTGCCCGGACTAAGTAGCAGAAAATCAAGTGAAAGAGGGGTGTTGGGGGAGCAACTGGTGCTCGCATAGACAACCTACTCATTTGTATGTCCGCAGGTTTGTGGGTGAGAAGGCGTCTTCATAGGCAGCTTTTAAAGCCCGAAGCTCTACTCTACTCTCTGTTGTTGTCTCTCCGTACCAGCTTCTCTGTGTGAAAACGTTTTCTGCTTAGCTCTTTGTGCTTCGGCGCTGTGTCCTAAAAAGCGACCTTGATCCTCTTACCCTTTTCTGGGGTGCATATCATGGTCTCTGTGTTGCCTTCAGAGGTCCAGGTGACAGCTCACTTGTTCCTTTATGGGAAAAAAAAGAGAGAATCCGAGCTGCAAATTGAGAAACCCAACTCCGAACAGTATGGAGTTTATCGAGGTGACTAATGTAGCGTTCCCCGTAGGCCTCGAACATACTCGACGCACACTTTTGAGGCTATTCGAGAGGGTGCAATCTGTGGAGGATATTGTGGTGGACGTGCGACAGAGTCGGGCGATGATTTCCTTCACAGAATCCTCGGCGGCACAGGAGGCGTTGGTATTGCTTGACGGTTTTCCGCTTTTTGGACGGGCACTGTGTCTGCATGTCTCACCTCCACCAGCTTCACCGATTCGCGGGTACATTGTGGCGACAAAGCCCTCAAAGTACCTGCTCGTGCGCAACACACCCTATCTGACCGTGGTGGTGAAGCTGAAGCACATTGCCGGCGTTGTCGCGATCACATCAGCGGGGGTGAACAGCTGCTTTGTCGTGGCGGAGTCTGTTGAGGATACGATACTCCTGAAGGAGGTACTGCTGTCTCACCCCAGCAGGTGGGGTACTGAGGTGTTTGTGTCTTACCTGCGAAAGCTGCCGTGACGCGTCACTACTTTCTCTCTGCTGCTTTCTCGCCTCCACGTAAGACTTTTCTGTCACTCCATAGCGTTGTCGCCCCCACGCACGCCAGCAAGGGTACGAGACACACACATACGACGAAGAAGAAATGGATGCGACGACGTTGTTGAGATGCATCAGGGATGTCGAGAAGGTAAACCGCGAAAGTGTGGACGAGGCGGACCGTGAGCTGAAAGCGGCGGTGTTACTGTTCAACAACCAAGTGCGACTCTTGGGCGGCTCTCATTCATGGCTAATCCCAATAAAGATGGCTTCTGATGAGGAGGACGCATTCCTGGTGACTCCTGAGCAATCCTTCTTGACCCTGACAGAGGAAGAAGTGGCCGCGATGTATCCAGAGCAGGTGTCCCGGCATATACCGCATCTGTGCGAATGCCTACGCACCGAGGAGTGTGTCGCGGCTGCTGCAAGACTACATGATGTGGTGAAGTGGCATGGCAGGCAGCTTCTCGGTTCTCAAGAGCTTCGACTTGCGTGGCGCCGTATCAGAGCCTCGCTGGAAAACCTGATGGAGTGCAGTACGGAAGCAGGTCAACGCTGCAGTGTAAGCACCACGCTGCAAATGATGGACGCGCTCATGAGATAAGTGTATTCGTTGGACAAGGACAGAGGAGCTTTTTGTGTGTGCCTATGTGTGGCACGCGCTATGGATCTGCTATTTTAAAGACCGTAAGCTGCTGTAGTGGTCGTGGAAAGAAAAAGGAAAAGCATAGTGTTTGCTTCCGTGAGGACCAGACACTCGCCCCGGGACGGTCTGTATGCGCCACGGCGTGGCTCTTGTGTCTCCACACATTACGCCTGTTTCACGAAGACATGCACGGATAGACCTTTTTCTGGTGCATTGGAGTTCTACTCGTGGAAAAAAATCCACCTCGCGCGTCTGCACGTTCTCTCTGTATGCTTGTTTACTTGTCTTCGCACTCTCTTCGCACTCTGCGTCACAATGCAGAATACTCAGATTGCAGTTTCTTCTCGTGAACCGAACGTTTTCTTTTTTCGTACAGGATGAACTTCTTCGCGATCAGCTCCAGCGATAGCGACAGTGAGTCAGAGAAGAGCCTGCTCCGCGAGGAGGTGCCGGAGACGCAGATCAACCCATTCTGGTTTGAGTGGACGGATGAGGAGGAGCTTGAGGAGCGCCAGGAGGTGATTCCCAAAAAAGAAAAGGCGGCCAACTCTATTCAAGCGCTCTGCGACACGTTCGACTACAATGCTGGCAACGAGTCGTGGCATGAAGCGCTCGAAACGTTTAAGCACATGCGCGATGAGGTACACAACTTTGTGCGCAAGTACAAGGTGGCACCGCAGGCACTGCAGAACTGCCTTCAGGACATGCCAAACTTGGCGGAGTATCTGGAGGGCAAGGCGCGCGAGGACTTTGCGAATCGCTTGGAGTTTAAGAGCCTGAAGGACCTTGTCGCCTTGGTCGAGGAGACGGAGAAGCTCTACAAAAAGGAGCTGGAGGAGCTGGCAAAGGGCCCGGAGAACGAAGACGGTGTGCAGGACGAGGACGAGGATGCTGGTGCGGAGCTGACCGAGTCTGAGTACGCGCAGATCCTTGAGGACATCTCCGGCTCCCGCGAAGTGAATCTGGTGGGCAAGATCGAGAAGGTGATTCGCGCGTGTGGCCGCAAGGGGTACACGAACCTGGAGATCTCCGCCATGGGTATTGCGGTCTCGACTGTTCTGCGGCGCGACAGCCGCAAGCTGCTGGTGAGCTCCGACACCTGGGAGCGTGCCTTCAAGTGGGGTGCCAAGTTCTTCAGTCGCATGATCGCCGCCACTAATGTGCGCTTCGTTGAGGACTCATCGTCGGTGAGCGCACGTAACATTGTCGTGCCGGGCGGCATCCACGGCTTTTTGACGTACCTGCACACAGAGCTAGTGAACAAGTCGAAGTTCGAGGAGGTGGCCAGCCAGGAGTACCTTAAGATCATCGCCTTCGAGAACGACCTCGCCGTTCTCGCTGATCGTGCCCTAGGTTACTATCAGGTCCGCAAGAGGACTGAGCCGTTAAAGGCGTGCATTGCCATCCTCTTCGATATTCTCGGCCAGCGCCGTCAGGAGGCTCATCAGCTTTTCTACAACTCGCTCTCCTCGACAGACACTCTCACCATTATCTCAGAGTCTGTCTTTGATACTGTTCGCGCTCTCCACAAGCTTAGCCTTCAAGTAAAGCCAAGTGCTGCCCTTTCAGTGTCGGGTGTGTGTCACGTTGCATACCAGTACGGCCTGTGTGGCCTGTACCGCGAGGGTCGCGACTACCTGCTGCGAACGGGTGTGGCCAACAGCATCACTGTCGCCGATGCCCCACTAGCAATCCTGCTAAATAGGGCCATTGCGCAGCTCGGGTTGGCTGCGTTCATCGCGGGAGACATTCCCACGGCGCACCAATTGCTGCGCACCATCTGGAGCCTTCGGTCAAACCAGGTGCTGATCGGGCAGTCGCCACCGCCCAAGTCGGTACTCGATGACGAGCACGCGGAGATGGAGTACCGCCACTTGCTTCTTCCTCCCCACATGTACATGCCCATCGCGCAGCTGGAACTGGCGTCCGTCCTCTCTGGCCTCATCATGGGTGTGAAGATGGAGGCGCAGAATCCGTACGAGCGCAATCACATGGAGCGCTACGTGTACAACACTGTCACGCGTACACCAGATCTCATGGGAAAGCCGTTCTCCTTCAAGGAGCAGGTGGCTGTTGCGTACGAGCACTTGAAGGCTGGTAATTACATCAGTGCCAAGGAGCAGGTGGAGGCGATGACCACGTTCGATACGCTCCCATCGGGCAAGGAGGCGCGCAGACTGTATCTGCAGACCCTGAAGGAGGTTGCACTGCTCGTTTTCTGCTACTCGAACCGTACAAGTTTCTCAACCATGTCCGTCGCCAACCTGGCCATCAAGTTTGACATGGAGGAAAGCGACGTGCGTCGGTCAGTCAACGAGATGCTGTCGGAGAACACCACACTCAGCGCGTACTGGGACCGCGATGACGCGTACTTGTACCTGGACCGAAATAATGCGACGCGCCTCCAGCACTTGGTGAAGGGGACGTCGGAGAGCATCTCCATTTTGGCAAAGCACTGTGAAAGCCGCCTTCGTGCAGGCGGTGGCCGTGGCCGCGGTCGCGGTGGTGCTGCTGGTGGCCGAGGCGGTGCTGGCGGCCGTGGTGCCGGTGGACGTGGCCGTGGCGGCCGTTAGGCTTGTAAGAGTGGTCCTTTCGCTGACGAAGACGCGAAAAGAAAAGAAATAAGCGACGCTATAGTAGTGTGTACTTGCCGCAAATTTGGTAGTGGCGAACATGTGTCTAACAACTAAGAAAAGGGGAAAAAGGAAAGCTCACCACAAGTGGCTTTCCTCGTTTTTGTCTGTTTCGTGTCGTTGTTCGTGTGGCGCAGGACTCGGTGTTGTTGTGCACGTATCAGATCTGGCTTTTCGTACTTGTTTTAGGAGCGTTGGTGCTTGGGGTCAAGGTAATGGTTGGCGATTGGGTATTTAAGGTAATTTTTTAAAACCTGTTTCTAGATCCAGAAAATGGACTGGCGAGGCGCGTCTTGTCACGCTACCGTTCGCTATCGGACCTGACTGTTTGCTTGGCTGCTGCTTCGTTGCAGTGCCAGCGAGTGCCTGTCATGGACATTTTGCTGTGGTGTCTTATCAAGCACTTGCTAATTGGGCATTGCCTTGTTGCTGTGCTCTAACCGAGTGCATGAAGACCCCGAGCGTGTTGTGAATTGGTACACCTTGTCGTCATGCCTCATCATCTCCTGACGATGGGGCTTGCCTTTCTCTGGCTGTTCTCGTTCTTTTGAGCGAGAGGAAGCTCTTGAGCACTACAATCTGACTATCGTGCCTGTCGCTGTGACGATGTACCCTTCTGCTTCTTCCTCCTTACTCCTCTGTCCCACTTCCCTGCTGGCAGTAGCAGGAACTGACGGCTTGGTATTCGTTTGATGTGAATCGAGAAAGGCAAACCATGTTTCAAAGTGGCAGCAGCGCGAGGCCGAAGCTAGAGCCTGCAGCAGCTGGCTCATATCAGCCGGCACAGATCTCGCGGGAAAAGTACGAAAAGATTGTTCAGGGCAGAAATCGCTTCTTCTTGACTGCCATCGGCAGTGTCGCGCTTTTCTTGGGCATTAGCTCTCTTCCTCAGTTTCTCATCTATCGATGTGCGCGCCAGCTGTACCGAAAGTACTGTCACGGTAAGGTACTCGACCTTTCTCCGAAGCTGTATGACGAAAAGGACGTAGCGTTGTACGAGATGTCCAAGGCCGTTTGTGTTGAGTTTCTAATCGAGGAAAGGGTTGTAGACGATGGTCACTACCGCTCAAGTGAGGCGCTGCCAGAGGAGGAGCAGGAGAAACGGCGGCGCGCCATGACGCTTGATTTTATGATTCGTAACGACCATAACTGGGTTGGCAGTACGGTGAATTTCGCTACCGTTCTACGTGCAGACACACAGCTCTCTGGCTTTCAGAAGTACGACTGCGTGCTTCTTCGTGACGAGCTCCTCAACCTGAACGAAACCAAGGCCCGCAATCTCTTTGATTCTGCAGTGCAGTACGTGAAGGAGGACGGACTGTTTCTTGTTATGGATGTCGGAAAGGCAACGTATCCGCGGCTGAACAAGCTGGCTCGCTGGTTTAACAATGCTACAAACAGTAATATGTGTTTTGTGCACGACTATCACGGGTGGATTAGTGAGAGTATGCTGTACGATGTCAAGGAGGAACAGAGATGCCTTTTCGGTTTCTACTACGCCCTTGTTCTTCAGCCGCGGAAGGCCTCGCCGCCGATGCCACCGAAGACGGCAGCGCCCGTGACAGAGGCATTCGAGGGACAACCACTGTCTCATCGAAACAGTGCATCATAGTCACAGAACCGACGGGCGCCCATTAAGACGAAAAAGGAGAGAGAATAATACGTGCGCTTTGTTTCGTTTGCACTTCGCACCGGGGCGCATCGCTTTCGAGTGCGCTCTTATTGCTTCCTGGGCAACCAGTATCTATGAAGAGGGGGTGGCATATGGGAACCGTCGTTTCCAGTGGCTTACGCCGCGAATGAAGCGCCGCTGCGCAATGTGCGACCTCTACCCTTTAGCTTCTCTGTTCTTCTCGCTACCTCGTTGTCTGCGTGACCGTTACCACTCTACATTAACTTATCTCTCTCTTGTCCTTTTCTATGTGTTCTTTTGCTATCACTTCGTCACTTTCGCGTGACCTCCTGGGTGGATAACGTGGTTCATATATGTGTGAGGGCAGAGTGTTTTTGTATTGAGACTCGTCGCAGTCGAGAACGGCACACATTTGCGTTTTCTTTTTCCCTTTCGGTTCGGTTGCATTTCCCACCTACGCGCATCGTCGTAGCCTATTGAAC
This sequence comes from Leishmania braziliensis MHOM/BR/75/M2904, assembly GCF_000002845.2. NCBI lineage: Eukaryota > Euglenozoa > Kinetoplastea > Trypanosomatida > Trypanosomatidae > Leishmania > Leishmania braziliensis. The sequence goes on along the minus strand of NC_009327.2, from coordinate 2,674,227 downwards.
ACTACTAGGCAACGACGGGACGTGGGGTCTTTTTTTGTGTGTTCTTTCTTCCATAGCTTATTGTTAGAGCCCAGTTTCTTTTTCGTTTTTGACTTTGTTGAGTGTGCGCAAGCAAGATGTCAACGGGTCCTCAGGAGTCTATCGATGAGCTGCGGAGTGAGCTGCAGCAGTTAGAAAACTTACTCATGAAGCGAGAGGAGGCGCTTCTGCACAAAAGACAGCAGTCTCAGAGGCTTAACAGTGATCTGGCAGACGCTCACCTCGAGACAGCTTCGCAAGAAGCGTCGAAGGCGGCCGCTAGCGATGCGTACCGAGCTGCATCCCGCGCGAAGCAGGTGCTCGAAAACAACCAGGCACAAAGCAGCCAGTCTTTGAGGCCGAATCGGGAGGAGTATGTTAGCCAGCTAATAGAGGCGGACGGCGCGAAAAAGAGTGTTGAGACAGAGGCCGGGGAGATTTCTGCTCGGATCAAAGGGCTGAAGGAGAAAAAAGTGGACGCGCAGAAGCGCCTTACGGTGGCTCGTCTCATGTCAATGCTGGACGACTTGCAAAACCTGCTGAAGAAAAAAGTGCACGGCCCGAGCGGTGGCGAGGAGACACGGGCACAGGAGCTTCTGAAGACCGTGCAGGAGTTGTCTCGGGAGCGCGAGCGCACGATTCACTTTCTTTCGAAGAAGGAGCGAGAGATGGCCGCCCTTATCAACTTGAAGCAGCAGCGTGTCGAGGAGCTGCGAAGTGAGTTCACACGGAATGTGAGCACGTATGCGGACTCGAACGTCAAGGAGCTGTTTGGTGTCGCACAGCGCATCCAGGTGGAGCGCAGCCAGCTTCTGCGTGAAATCGAGCGTCTTGAGGAGGCAAATCAAAAGATTGTCGATGTCCTAACGGATACCAAGTACACCACAGAGTCGGCAATCAAGGATCGTGATACGGCGCTGTCGGGCGTCACAATGATGGGCGTTTCGCTGAACCCAGAAAAGGAGAGCTTGCAGTTGCGCGAGCGCATTAATAAGGCCAACTCAGAGCGTCGAATGTACATGCTGAAGACCGAGGAGTTGCAGGGAAACATTGACGAGGAGACGTTGGCGTACAGCGCCTGTATGTCAAAGCTTCGCAAGGAGTTTCTTTTCTACCAAGATGAGAGCATCCGTTTTGAGAAGGAGAACAAGAAGCTTAAAGACCTTTGCGACGCTCTCGCTAGGTCGCTCGGTGACTAGCCGAGACGCAAGAAGGCAGCTTTTCATGTACTTTATGTGTTGCTCCTAACGTGGTCTTCTGTACACATTTTGCTCGAGCATCCTTCTATGAGTGCATAGATCTCCCTTTTGCTGTCAATGGCGGCGCCCTGCTCTCGCTGTTGACCAATCTCGTGTGCACTCTTTGTTTCAAGAAGAAGAGGAAGAGTGAGGGCCGCTGGGGAAGTATCCGTTCGGGATTTTTTTTCGGTAGTGAGTAGCATCAGAGAAGAGATCAACTGCGCGCACTCTCACCAGATGTTGTCCTTACGTGCCTACCGAGCACCCCTCTTTGTTTTTGAGGGGGATGATGGCAAAATCGAATGGGTAGGTGAGTGCTCTGCTGCGGTGGCTTAATTGGCAGCAACGTACTCATTCCTATGTCTTTTTTCCACTGTTGTATCTGCGCTATCGAAGTAGAAAGCTGCTTTCTCTGCTGTTCTCTTTTCTATCTCATTTTCCAGTTTTAGTCGGTTGCGCAATCTTTTCACAAGAGGTGTGCGTGCACCACGTTACACGTTAAAAATGGTCTTTGAGCTCACTTCGCCGTACGCGTATCACAGTTCTTTGCCGAAGTGCGTAATTCGCATTGACGACAATTGGTACGATTGCACGTCCTGGCGAAACTCGCACCCCGGGGGTGCGCAGATGTGTGATGAGTTCCATGGAAAGGATGCCACAGATGCGTTCTACTCGCTGCACTCGGTGGAGGCGATTCAGAAGCTGAAGCGTATGAAGGCACTGCCGCTCAAGGAGGGCGATGGACCTCGCGATCAGGTGTCGCTGAACTTTGAGAAGCTCGTCCAGCAGTTGCGAAGTGAGGGATGGTTTGAGCGGAGGTGGATTATCGACTTTTCACGGAATATTATTCCTGTCATCGTGCTCTACGTTGTGGGAACGTACCTGAGCTACTCACGTCCTTTCATGGCCGTGATTCTTATCGGACTGGGCATGCAGCAGGGTGGCTGGCTAGCGCATGATTTCACGCACGCCCGCGGCAAGTTTGCCCGCTTCCTCGCCACCACGCTCGGAGGCATGCTCAACGCCTTCTCGGTGGAGTGGTGGTCAAATAAGCACAACACTCATCATATTTTTGTGAATCGAAAAGGCATGGACGCTGATATCCACAACGAGCCTGCCCTGTTCCTCTGGGTACCGGATGTGTCCGAGGACTTTGCGTGCCGCCGCTATCAGCACACCTTCTACCTTGCCGCGTACTCCCTTCTCTACGTTTCGTGGCGGATGCAGTCGCTGCGCTTTGCAGTGAGTAGCGGCAATAGGCTGGAGCTCTCGCTGATGGCGCTTAACTACCTGTGGTTGGCGCTGTTGCCGTGGAAGGTTTCCTTGGGCAGCGTGCTCCTTGGCGGTTTCTGTGTCGCTGTGGTGGTGACGTCGAACCACCAGACAGAGGAGATGATCGAGCGTGACGAGCCGTACAACTACGTTGTCGATCAACATCGCGCCACCCGCGGTGTCCACTGCTCCAACCCCTTCTTTGAGTGGTTCTTTGGGGGTATGCAATACCAGCTGGAGCATCACCTTTTCCCGATGGTTCCCCGCTACCGTTACCCGAAGCTGCGACGTATTCTGCGCAAGTTCGCCGAGGATAATGGGCTGCCGTTCCACGTTGAAGGAGTCTGGAAGATCACCAAGATGAACTTTGATGTCTTGTACCGCGTCGCCACGAAGCCTGCTGTGAATTCAGTGGAGGCTAGGAAACGTAAGTAGGTCGAGCGTTGAAATGTTTGAATGAGTGGCGCAATCTGAACGTTTCCACCTGTTATGTTCTAGCAAGAGCAGATGCCATTGGGACAAGAAATATAGAAAAAGATTGAACGTGACGTTGCTTTTCTGATGTGTCAAATACTCTTTGGGGTGAGATTGCGGCAGTGATCATTACCAGCAGCAGATGTGCTCGTTTTCTTTTCCTCGGTTTTCTTCTCCATCTTATGTGAGTGATAGATTTACCGGGGCATAGTATATCCTGGTCTCTTTTTGGTTCTCCCTTCTCCACTCTCACCCTCTTTTCCTTCCTCTGCTAATGAAGCCCAGCCATGAGGCTTCTCGGAAGAGGTGCTGTTTTGCATCGAATTTAAATGCTATTGCGTTCAATTTCAGACGGAGACTCATCAAAAATGTGAAAATAGACGATACAGGGGAATGCTGAATCATATTTTATTGTCAGCAACCCGAGAGCTGATTTTTGCTGTTGTTCTAGCGATTCTTATATATATTTCATGCTCTGTTCATGTCCTACTTTGCATCATACTAATCTCACAATTAGTACTAAATCTTCATTTGCTCTTTTGCTTAGTTGGTGCCTTTCTAATGCTAAGCAAGTATCGATAAGAACAGGATGACTAACAAAAGTTAAATCCAGGAGGGAAGGTGCTTTTGAATTTGCATGTTTCACTTCTGTGCTCAGGTGACTTGTGCTCTTCTAGTGGTAGACTCGCTGCTTAGAGCTCGGTGAGTTTTGTGCCCGCTGAGGTGCGTGCTAGGGCTTATCTCAGTACTCATTACCGCTTTCCTTTTTTAGTTCAGATGCGTCAGTGACAACAGGTGAGGGAGCACAGGATTCGTCTGGTGTTTGAACTTTTTGATTTTGCTTCGATTGTCAGCAGTATTCATGCATGATGAGGAAGCGCGCTCTTGACGGCACCACAACGTCTTTTCGCTGTGGCACAAAATTTGAATGAGTGCGCGTATTTAGTCTGTGTTAAAAACTTCCTGACTGACTCCTCCTCGCTTTCTCTCTTCTCCATTTGTCTCTCTCGATCTGCTTCTCCGTTCTTTTGGGAATATGTACATGCGTTTCTCTCTCTCTCTCTCTCTTGGCTGCCGCGCGTTGTTGTACACTGGAAACGTTGCCTTCATTTCGGTATCTTGGCTTGGGTACAGTTCTCCACTCTATCCGATTCTTGTTGATACTGCTTTATAGGCACGAAAAATGAAGCTCTTATACGTTGTGTTCTTCGTGTGCACCCTTCTCCTCTGCCTTACATCCGCAGAGGTGCAGGTGGCCACCCAAGATAACTTTGACAACGTCGTTAGCGGCGATCTGACGTTGGTCAAGTTTTACGCTCCGTGGTGCGGTCACTGCAAGACACTGGCCCCGGAGTTTGTAAAGGCCGCCGAGATGCTGACCGGAATCGCGACGCTGGCGGAGGTCGACTGCACCACGGAGAAGGCCCTCGCTGAGAAGTACGAAGTCAAGGGGTTCCCCACACTGTACGTCTTCCGTAACGGCGTGAAAGTGAAGGCCTACGATGGTCCCCGCACTGCTGACGGCATTGCGTCGTACATGAAGTCGCATGTTGGTCCCTCGATGAAGGTAGTCGCAAAGGCTGAGGAGCTCGAGGACCTCATGAAGGAGAACTTCCCTCTCTGCGTAGTGAAGACAGCGAATGCCGATTCAGAGATGGCGTCGATGATGACCAAGCTGGCTGACTCTCTCCGCTCTGAAATGAACTTTGCGCTCGTGACGGATACTGCCATTTCTCCTGCGGATGCAATGGAGTCTGTCACGGTGTACCGCAAGGGTAAGGAGCGCGAGGCGTACGATAGCGCCTCGCCGATGACGGACGCTTCAATGAAGAACTTTCTCGCAACTGCGGTGTTGGACTTCTTCGGTGAGCTCGGCCAGATGAGCTTTCAGAAGTACATGGAGGCGAACAAGGAGAAGCCGCTTGGTTGGGTGTTTATCGACAAGAACACGGATCCGACGCTGAAGAAGTCGCTCGAGGCGGTAGCGGAGAAGTATCGCTCGCAGGTGCTGATGACGTACATTGATGGCGATCAGTACCGACCTGTCTCGCGCCAGCTGGGTATTCCCGAAGGTGCGGAATTCCCGGCGTTTGTGATCGACCACGATCGCCGCCATCATGTGATGCCGGTCGACATCCCAGTCACAGTCGAGTCAATCACTGAATTTATTGAGAAGTACATCAAAGGCGAAACGAAACAGACCTTGATGTCTGACGAGGTCCCCGCCACGGAAACGGTGAACGGCCTCACGACGGTTGTGGGCCAGACAATCTCCAAGTACACAGACGGCAAGCAGAACGTGATGCTGCTCTTCTACGCGCCGTGGTGCGGGCACTGTCAGAAGCTGCATCCCGATTACGAGAAGATGGCCGAGAATCTCCAGTCCGAGAATGTGATGATTGCGAAGATGGATGCCACGACGAACGACTTCGACCGCGAGAAGTTTCAGGTGTCCGGCTTCCCAACGATATATTTCATTCCAGCTGGCAAGCCGCCGATGATGTACGAGGGAGGCCGGAGCGCTAAAGAGATGGAGGAGTTCGTGAGGTCCCACATGACAACTTCCTCCGGCAGCAGTGACGAGGGCGACTTGTAGGGCTACAGTGTATGTAGCATTGAAAGACGGGAGCACTATTTGCTACGTTTTTCGCGACTATTAGTCTTTTCTTTTTGTATCGTTTTGAAGACAAAAAGAGCGCGAACACTCCTTCTTCATTCCTTTTCTCTCTTATTTAGCTTTCGCCATTGTGACCTTTGTGTATGTGTTGTGACATCGACAGTTTTTGGCACTGTTCCCTAGCGAGCAAAATTAGTGTGAGGGGAGTAGAAGGAAGGAACCTGTGTGCGCGCTCGTTGCTGTTTCATCGGCATAGTTTCGAGGAATCATAAGTGGGAAAGAATTAGAATGCTGAAATCAACGCTTCTGCAAGTATATGCGCTTTTTTTCTGCAGATCGATAAATTGTTCTTGGGCTTAGTAACAATACGCGAAACAAATGACACATAATGGAACGTCTGCACTATTGCCAATGTGACAGTTGTGTATAGAACGTGTTTGCTGTATGCAGGCCGGGGAGCTACTGTTCTTGCGTGGCGCTGCTGTGTGATCAGGACGACGGATTGTGGCAGCCAAGATAATATGTACACCGAGCTGATCGTGAACGTTTGTCCCTAGGTGGTGCTGTTCTCAAGCGCGCGAGAGCGAACTGCTGCTTCAAGAGAATTACACCGTTCTTTTCTCTAATGCCTTTACTGTTTGTTGCCGTGCTTGCGATTCCCTTCTCCTGCCTTTTGACTTCTCTTACACGATTTTGTGCTTACTCTCTGTCTTTTACCTGCACACGGTGCGCTCAATCACGGTTGTGTACTACGGGCCCGCGAGCGTGTGCGCCAGTGTGCCGCATAAATGCGGTTGTCAAAGCTGCTGCTGCAAGGCAGTGCGCCGGTTTCGTTGATCGGTGACTTGTCCATTCATGCGTGTGTCGGCGTTATTCAAAGCCCCAGTCGCGGTATGCTCCAAGGAGAGCCGGAGTGGTCGTGCAAGCTGCTCTTGACGGAGTGTGGTAGCCCTGCACAGTGGCCCCCAGCCCTCCGTACAGTAGCGACGCAGCAGGTTTTTCGCCTGCGATGCCGAGGAGTAGCCATGGCAGGATACTGCTTCGCAAATCTGAGGGAGGGGGAAGTCGTTCACGTGGTATCAAAGCTCGTTCACAAACCTAGGTACATAACTGTTCATGGCACCTACTTCACTGCCACAGAGTTGCTAGTGACGGACTCACTAGGCTCGATTGTATCGGTTGCTCAGCTGGTTTAACAGGGAGCCGTGGCTTTTCTGGCCCACGCGCGATGGTGCCTCTGCTTTTCAAGGCATTTGTGTGTTTACAGCTCTGAAAAAAGAGAGTGTAGTAATGGTACAAATTTGAAAGGGGCAGTAGTTGTCACCCTCTACAGCGCGTTCACCGTTGTTTCTCACCTTTCTTGCGTGCGTGCGAGTCGATTTTTGAGGCCCTGAGTACTGGAGTAGCACTGGGGAACACGTGCAGCATTGGACGTGTCGTGTAATTCTTTGCCGCTATTTCCCGATTTCTCCACCGTCGTGCATTCTCTCCCTCTTCATCTCTCTTTTGTTGCCTTCATAGCGTAGACCTTGGGATCATATTTGTGGGGTGACACAGTCCAATCTGAGGTGCCGCTCTTCACTGCGTTTTGTTTCTCTGGCGACTTTTTCCGCCGCAGGTGATTACGATGCAGAGGCGAGTCGGTGTCCTAACTGCTGCTGCTGCGTGCCGCTGCGCTCTGCGCCGACTGCGCCACGTATGGGCTCGCCCCGTACACGAATCGGGCGCTCTGGCCTCCGTGAACGGCGCCTCAAATGCCGGTCTGGTGGAAGCTGTGCGGAATCAGAGTACCATCCCCGACCGGCGCTTTCACTGTAGCGTTTGCAAGAAGTCTTTTCGCTTGGAGATGGCGGCAAAACTGCACCTTCAACAGGTGCACAACAGCGAGGGCACCGTGGAGGCAGGCGCTGGTCCCGGGCAGGGCGAGAAGGAAGCGCAGCAGACCCCGGTAGGTGTGTTTCGTAACGCCCCTCCGCAGGCGCCGACTGTCGTCTCGCCAATCGTGCCCGATACTCACGAGCGCTCTGCGCGCCGTGCGAAGCCGGCCCCAAAACCACTCCACCAGGCCGAGCGCGAGGTGCCAGGTCTCGTGATGGAGAAGATGCTCTCGGTATGGGATGACACGGGCCTGAAGCGAATGGGTAATCAGTTTATTCACAGTACGATGGTAATGCGTGTGTTTGCTGCTCGCCCGTCTGACTGCGGCGAGCCGTTGTACGGAGCCGTGATTCCAGAAGGTGAGAACCCGTTTGAGGATTGCCAATATGCCGCTGACAAGGCAGGCCCTATCATGGCGAATGACGAGAAAGCCAATTTTTATCACATTACTGAAAGCGACGCTTTTGCAATGGCGTCTGATGAGTCTCTCGGTCCATTGCGCCCCTCTCGGTGCCCGAACCCGTTTCTCCGAAAAGCAACAAAGGATATTCCGAAAACTGCCACGAGGATGGAGTTCGCAGAGCAGCAAACAGCCCCGGTAACGCCATTCGGCCAGCTCCCCATGTTTGGGCAGACTCTTCCACCTGCTACGGCACCCATGCCCAGCGCCGCCGAGCAACCGTCGACGAAGGACAACACTGTCGTTTCTTCTCCCTTCGCCGCCGGCGCCAGTGACTCACCGTTTGCGGGGACGACAAACGTTCTGTCTGTCGGGCAAGGGCACTCTCCGTTTGGCTCGGTCGAGGTTCCTGCAGATGTGGCCGCTGTCGAGCCTGGGAATGCAGCGTCCTCTGTGACTTCCTCTTCGATACCGACGTCGCCGTTCGCGGCTGCTGCTGGTGCGATCCCTCCGTCTCCATTTGCCGCAGCCCCGAGCCCCTTCACCACCAGCTCTTTTGCAGCCGCCTCGTATGCAGCAGTGGAGGCAGTCGCGGCCACAAGCAGCGCTTTTGTTTCTGACGGCGCATCCCCTGTCTCCTTCTCCGCGTGTCCCGCCAGCGCATCGGCTAAGGAGGCGCCCACCTCGACGCATGTGTGCACCATCTGCAATAAGAGCTTTTTTATGCATGACGGGCTTCGAATGCACAGCAAGGCCAAGCATGGGAAGGAGCTGCCGAAGGCGTCACGGAAGGAGAAGCGCGAAGTGCCGGATTTACCAGCCTTCATCCCCAGCCCGGTGGATCTCACGATGACATCCCCCTTCGGCTCGTCTGCACAGCGATCGGTGTGGACGGAAGTGGAACTCACACCCTATGCGCAGTCCGTGAGTAACATTACTGTGGCAGGTCGCGTGCTGGATGTCGAAGTATCGAATGAAGGGGCGTTGCTCTTGTCCCTTTATGTCTCCGATTCGGCCGAAAAGGAGGCTGAGGTGATTCCTGTTCGCTGTACCTCAGATGCCTTGAGAACCTTGGGCAAAACGCTCGAGCAAGGCGACCACGTATTCGCGTGTGGCTCGTTGCGCGTTTTGCCCTTCACTGATAAGAAAACGCAAAAGACGTATTCCTCCGCCGTCGTGCACGTTACTTTTCCGACGGGAATTATTGCCAAGCTGAGCTGAGTAGCTGGCAGGGCTCCCAGGACTCCGGCGGCTTGCCCGTCTCTTAGCGTGTACAGAAAAGAGCAGTGGTGCAAGGCTGCGCTGTACGAGACGCCCCCAATGAATTCCCTACAAGGGGAGACTGGACTGCGGTATCTTTGTACGTGCGGTTGTGGGTAAGCGAGGTTAGTTGCGGCTCTGCCGACTAGTGCTGGTGTGACGTCTGTGTGCCCGACGTCTTGTGGGCTAGCCTGAACTACACCTTTGTCACTCTGTGTGATGGGGGAGGGCTGATAACCATTCCCGAGTGTGTCTTTTCTTGTGGTGTATCGCCCAGTATCTTGATTTTTCTTCTTTCATTGCCGTTGTACGGATGAAAGTCAGAGGTGTCATGTACTGGCGAGTCTTTGTGTAGCTAAGAACCACTGTGTCTTGAGTACACAATACACCACTGCACATATAGCAGAAGAGGAGACTGATGCGAAGCCACGGATGAGCTGCGCCTGGAATCTACTTTTCCCCTCAAGTTTACTCTTTCCCACCTCTCTGTCCCGCGTTTTTAAAACTTTGTCTTAACTGGTCCCTCGTTTTCCCATTTCGAAACGTGAGGTATATACCTATAGAAGCGCGTGCAGACGGGTTTGCCTCTGGGGTCTCATCCCACTTTGCACAAATTTGAAGATATACCTCACTTTCTCTCAAGTGTATCTCTGCTTCGGTACCTGCTGGCGTGCTGCTCTTGTGCAATAAGATGAGTTTCCTCGTTCGAACGGAGGAAGCTGTAAAGGCGCTTGTTTCCTTTATTGCTTCAGATGCCGCCGTCCAGACGTCAAGCCACGACGTCGCTGATCTTTTTGCGCCGGTGCGAGAAAGCAACAACGTACCTATCGACGTTCAAATCGCCTTTCTCGCTGCGCCACCGGCGCATCGCGTTCCACTGTACTTCGTGGTGCCGCACGAAACTGTCAGCGGAACTCTGTGCTTAATTACACCCCCACCGCAGCGGAAGTACAAGGACTTAGTTTACGGTCTCAGCGAGGATGGTGATGCCGTTGCTAAGCGTGTGAGACGCGTTGTTGATAGTAAGAAGCTTGCTGCTAAGGTGGGAGACCCTGTGGCGGTGCGTGCCTTCGCTAAGAGCTACGACCATTTCATTGTGTACGGGCTCACCAAATACCCGCGGCAGCTTACTGGAGAGTTTCTCGAACATCAAAAGGTTCCTGCATGGGTAAACCGAAAAGGCAAATTTGCGGAAAAGTTGCGAAAGGCTGTACACACTGTCGTGGTGACGCGCCGTGGCGACAACCAGGTAACGTGCCGCGTGGGACACACCGGACTCTCAGCCCAGGCGATTGTCGAGAACATTGTAACCTTCTTGGACAGGTTTATTAAGCACGCCGATGCAGCGCCTCTGAAGAATATTCTCCACATCCGCGTTGCGGCCACAAGTACAAACGGTAAGCGAGTAGGCTTGCCTATCTTCGGACATGTTTTTCAGTTTCAGCCGGTGGCAGAGTCGGAGGAGGCGCCGCGGAAGCGTAGCAGAGTGGAAGCCTGACTGTGTGGCGGGGCGTACTAGAAGGGCGTGAGTGATGACTCTTGCTGTGGTGTTGGATTCCTCGCCGGTGACTTGTGGATTGCATCAGTCACATACCTCCGTCAAGCCGTCACCTGATGGCAATGTCGGCGGCGTTGTGTTTCCCTGGCGACAGCGCTCCCCACAACGGCCGGTGTGCAGTGTGGTGCACCACGGAAACTAGAAAGGGAGGCTGTCGTTGTTGTCGCGCTAAGCTGTTTAATTCTTAATGCGGCTCTAAAGGTGCTCCCTTAATTGCCGCGAAGTTTTATCATCACGATGAACAGTCTTACTTCATCTGTCATTTTTCCTCCTCTTTTTTTTCCGGGGCGGGCTGGAGCTTTTTAAGTGAAGCTGGCATCGCCATGCAGCTGTGGAGAAGGGGGGCAGCTACCAGGGTGTGTACTTATTAACGACAGCGCTGGTACGTAGTGGCTCACACTGTGGGCGTCGGTCTGCGCTGCGTTCACTGAGTGTATGATTCCGCCAGGCTCCTTCATTGAAAGTTACACCAACGTGCACACTTGTGCAAAGCAAATTATGATGCCAACAGCCTGTTCCACTCTCTGATTCACATCTTTTCTTCTATTTCTTCATTGTTGCGTGTGCGTGTGTTATCGGTGGCGAGAAGCTATTGCCAGCTTTTTTTACCTGACGTGTCGCTGAAGGTGCTATTGCATTCGCACGCATACAGCTGCTTTTCATCCCCACTTCTCATCACGATAAAGCACGAAGGAGCTCCTTGCACAATATTCTTGCACGATTGCATTCTTCTATTGGCAAGAATTTTTTCAAACCATGTCGTTTATGCAGACAGGTCCGCAGAGCATGCTGAAGGATGGCTCGGCGTTTGTAGATGATCCGGTGTTGAAGAACATTGAGGCATGCCGCGAGCTGTCGAAAATCACGCGCAGCTCCATGGGTCCGAACGGGCTATGCAAAATGGTCATCAACCATCTCAACAAGCTGTTTGTCACGCACGACGCCGCCACCATTCTGCGCGAGCTGGAGGTGGAACACCCCGCCGCAAAGTTGCTGGTGCAGGCTGCCAATGCCATGCAGGAGGAGGTCGGCGATGGTACCAACTTTGTGGTTACGCTCTGTGGCGAGCTGCTTTCACAGGCGGAGTCACTGGTGCGCATGGGATTGCACCCGAGCGAGATCATCGAAGGCTACAAGAAGGCGGGCAGTAAGAGCCTGGAGTTGCTGGACACGATGGTGTGCAAATCTGTCGATGACTGCCTCCGCAAGGAACAGGTGATGGATGCGATCCGAACCTCCATTGCGTCAAAGCAGTACGGGTATGAGGACTTCCTCGCCGATGTTGTAGCAGACGCCTGCATCAATGTGTGCCCGTCTAACGTTCGCTCATTCAATGTGGACAACGTGCGCGTGGTGAAGCTTGACGGCGAGTCGATTCTGTCCACGAAGCTTGTCCGCGGCTTCGTGATCGGGCGCAACACAGAAAGCAACCTGAAGCACCTCAAGAGCGCCAAGGTGGCCGTATACAGCTGCGCTGTGGACGTGCCATCGCTGGAGACAAAAGGGACGGCGCTGATTGAGAACGCCGAGGACCTCATCCAGTACTCCCGCAAGGAGGAGGAGATTATGCAGGAGATCATCTCCAACATTCACAAGTCTGGCGCCAACCTCATCGTTTCCAACTCCACCTTTGGCGATCTGGCGCTGCATTTCATAAACCGTCTCGGAATGATGGCTGTACGCATACCTTCCAAGTTCGAGCTTCGTCGTCTTTGTGCCGCTGTTGGTGCTCGTGTGATGACTCGCCTCGACGCGCCGTCCATGGAGGATATGGGCGCTTGCGACTCGGTGGATGTCCTTGATATTGGTGGCAAGAACGTGACGGCGTTTGTCCAGGACCGGGACGACTCGAAGCTCTCCACAATTGTGGTGCGTGGTGCCACGCAGAACGTCTTGGATGACGTGGAGCGCGCCATCGACGACGGCGTGAACGTGTTCAAGGCACTGACGAAGGACAAGCGGGTTGTGGCGGGTGCCGGCGCGGTGGAGATGGAGCTGCAAAAAGAACTCACCCTCTATGCCGAAGCGAACCCTGGTCTCGACCAGTACGCTGTGCGCAAGTACGCTTCCAGTTTCGAGGTGGTGGCGCGCACACTTGCCGAGGCCAGTGGCTTCAACGGTACTGATATGGTCACGCAGCTGGAGGCGGATCACAACGCTGGCAAGAAGTACCAGGGCGTCAACCTGAACGATGGCACAACGTTGGATGCGGTGGAGGCGGGTATTGTTGAGCCCCATATGACCAAGTTCTGGGCAATTAGGCTGGCCACCGACACTGTGCTCACGGTGCTGTCTGTGAACCAGATCATCGTGGCGAAGCAGGCTGGCGGCCCCAAAAACCGCCCGGACCAAGCACGCGACGCAGACTGAGGAAACAAAACGAGAACCGATCGGGCCATGAGGACCCCCTAATGCCACCTATAACGGAAAAAAGAAAGTGGTACTGCGTGCTATCACTTTGTGCTCTTCCTTGTCTACTTACCACTGTACGAGGCGGCGCTCTGTAACACTGCGCTTGGACAAATGAGCAGACGGCAAACGTGTGTGTGTGTGTGTGTGTGTGTGTGCGTGTGTGTGTGCGTGTGTGCGTGTGTGTCTGTGCGGAACGAGTTGGGTCGCGAGTGGGGATCTCATGTGTGCCACTGGGACCCTGCTAGTCGTCGTAACGGGCTCTGGTTGTTACGTCGAAAATAGAGAGTCCGTCTTTTGCCCTTTTTCTTCCCGTATTTGATGTTTTGGAAAAAAAAGAGAAGTGTGTCGTGATATCCTGCCTCAATGCGAAAAGGTTGGAGGGGGAAGTGATTGCCAAACGAGCAAGACAGATGCGACTCTCCTGTGCACATGCGTGACTTTCCTGGGTGGAGTACGCTCCCTGCGCTGCCTCGGTTCTCATCCTGGTCTTTGCTGTGCAGCTCCCTTGCCCTCGACGGTGTGAGGGAAGCATTTTGATTGGTCTGCGATACAAATCCGCCGTGGCTTCTCCGTCCGCATTTCGTCCACTTTGTAAAAGGCGAAAGGCGGAAAGGAAAGCGAAAAAAAGTGGGGAGCAAGTTGCAGAAGCGCCGACAGGATTATCAATAAGGGAGTCCTCACTGAAGTTCCTGACAGGCGCGCAACGGAAGTGAAGGAACGGGAATCAGCAAAAGAATGAGTCGTATGAGCACCAGCATTGCATTTCAGGTGTAGGAGAGGGGTGTTCTTCGGTCCTCGCAGCTGAAGAGAGGCAAGAGCGACACAAGGGTCTTGGAGCACCTCTCGTTTAGCCTTGTGTGCGCCCCAGTTCACTCGTCGTTGTTGCAGTCTCGTTTCTTTCCTCTGTCTCTTCGGCGAGATATCCATATGCGGTTCACAAAAGGCCCCTGATGCGTCTGTGTGCGCAGTGTTGCATTGGTTTTTGTACTCCAGAGCAGCAGCTCCCTTGGATGTGCAGTACCGCACCCATACGTATTTTTCCTCACTTTAACCTCTCTCTCCTTCTTTTACCCACTCTCTTTCTTGACATCGCGTTTTTTTTTTTGCTGTTGCGGGCACTTCTGTTCTTCATTTTGGCCAACTTCCTCAGCGATCGAATGTTGGATCGACCTGCGGCGTTACTTACTGTGAAAGCTGAAAGCCTCTCTTCGTGTGTTGCGTACTTCTGCTGATGGTTTCGGATGGTGTTCCACAGGCTGGACTTGGTCGATCAAGGAGTGGAGTCCTTGGAGGGACTCGCTGAACGAAAGGACGAGAACTTCCTTGTGATAAACTTGCAGCGCAACCGACTCACCAGCTTTGAATTCTTCGGCACACACAAGTATGTCACCGAGGTGCACTTTCAGCACAACAGAATTCAGTCGTTTCGCGGGCTCACTAAGCAGGTCTCCCTCAAGTCACTGCATCTGCAGGGCTGTCCTGTTTCATGTCACCCGTACTACCGCCTCATGGCGCTGCTCACCATCGGCTTCGGTCTGGAGGATGTGGATGGCTTACCTATTACCTCCCACGAGCGACACGTTGCAAATGGACTGGGGAAGAGAGCCGCGCTAGCAGTGAGTTACGGGTGGCTTTTAGATCTTCATCCGCGCACAGACGCTGAGTACGACGTCATTATCAACGAGTTCAGGCGCCTTCGAAAGGATGAGTACAGGCGAACGCAGAACGCGGACTTGTTAAGTGTCAAAGATGTGTTGGCCAATCTTGACCGCACACAGAGACAATGCGGCTATAATGCAACAGCCGAGCTTCAACTAGCTGAACGACAGCAAATAATCACACGGCTAGCACGCCGTGTTGCACAACTGGAGCGACTGCTTGCCGTTTCCCCACCGGCTCATGTTGTTCCGCTACTTCCACCCAGTGATGACGCCGTGGGGGAGCTTGGTAACAAGACGGTTTCTTCTTCTAGTGATCTCTTCTCGGCTGCCGAGCTTGCGCTAATGGACAGTATGAGGTTTGTGCAAGGCATTCAGCTGCGCCACAACCTGGGGACAGAACAGAGTGGGTTTCAGCGTGTCTGTCTTCAGGTTGACCATACCGCCTTGACTGCCGAGTCCTATTTGTCCCGCGTGCGCCTCGTGCAGCTCCCCTTGCGCTCACTCCGCGTGCGCTATGCTCGGCCTCTCACGCTAGTGGCAGAGGATCAAATGGGTGGGACAATCGAGCTGCGCTTCGACTCGCTTCCGCTCCTGCAGGCTGTTTACAAGGCGGTGTTTTTCTTCAGTGCCTATCTTGTGCCGCCGCTCTCGGTGATCACGCAGAGTGAACTGCAACGGGGGGAAAGTTTGTGCCACTCCTACCCCGAAGCGCTGACGCCCTCGGTGGCGCCGATGAACGCTTTTGCAACGTTGGAGGCGGGGCCAAGTGCCTCGTGCCATACTACGTCAGAACGTTCCGTGCACTCAGCTGAGGCTGACGCGCTGACACCGACAGCATCGGGCAGTAGAATGGTGCGTGATGCACCCGCGACGAAGCGGTTAGCGACGCTCGACAATGTCGCGGATGTTCCTCCTTTGCCAGCGACCCATCCACGCCTTAGCACCACAAGGCGTTCTCATTCTAGCTTTTCTTTGGAGTCGACGCAACAATCGCGCTCCACTGTTGCGGTGACGAAGGACTGCCCTACTCCTGTCGCACTTAGCGTGGAGAGTCACAAGTCTGTCGACGCATCGGTGATACATGCCAGTGGTGCAGTGCCAAAATCCCCCAAGTCAAAGGTGACCAAAGTGCATCTTGTTCCGCTGAAGTCCAAGGGGTTTTCGAGTCTCTCACCTAACTATATCGATTCCGACTCGATTGCTTTTTACAGCGATGCCCAGAGCCACGACTATGCGACAGTGGAGAACGTCGCTGTAGCGGGTGAAAGAAGCAGCACAAGTCCATCATTTTGCTTGGCATCTCTGGCGACATCCGACGCCGCATCACCTGCTGGACGGACTGAAACTCCTCCTCCGCCATGCGTTCCACCTCGTAAAAAGCAAGCAGAGCGAATACACGTGACTCCATCTGTGACCAGCGTAAAAGGAAGGGGTGAGGCGAGGGCGGCACTGCTACCGCGAAGCGACGCTATTCCTAGCTTCCAGGCGACCAGCACACCTGGCGATTCCCTGCAGAGCCCTTTCATCGTTAGCCGCGGGAGGTGGACGGAGGAACAGAGTAACAGCATCAACTTCCAAACTGATGTGACGGATGGAGACGGTGTGAAAGCGAACACCGTGGACTCAGCCGCGAAAAATTCCATTCGATCAGGAGTTTCCTCCCGTTTTGGGGGACTGCTCATCGAATCGAGCTCTGACTCTGAGGAGAGAGAGCTAATGAGATCCACATTGCGCACCCACAAAATGAAAACAACGCAGTAGAGCTGTGGGCCCCATCAAACGTCCTCAAGCGGATCGAGGGGAGGAGCGGCGGTGACGGCGCACTACCTCTTCCTCTGGTCTCCGCTTCGGTGCCGCATAACTACTTTTGCTCTGCGAAACGCGCACGGGATGTCATTTCCACTCGCGTGGGCGCGTCAAACGCTGTGCTTCCTTCCCCTCTTTCTGTACCTGTAAGTTGCTATCCTCCACTGTGGTGGGTGTCACGCTGGTGGCAAAAACTCCGTTACAGCGCCGTGCGCGTGTATTCACTTCTTGTATGTGCACGTGTAGGGGGATGAGCGCCGCTGGCTATCAATTTCAAAGCATGTTACGGTGACAATGTTAAGGAGGCCTCCCACTCTTGAGGAAAAAAAAAACAGTGGGCAAGCTAGGTGCTGTCGATCATGATGTGGCAGCTGCTTTTTCTGTTGGTGCTCACGTGTAGCGATAAGTGGCACGCAAGCCCCTCTTTGCTATGACACAGCCACATGTTCACCGCAGAGTGGGTGCAGCTGGCGAAGGCTTGCTGGATTACCTCAGCTAGCATGACGGCGTACTCGTACGCTCTACTGTCTCTTCTTTCATCTCCCTTCTTTACCTTTACCTCCACCTGCGGCTTGACGTGGGGATTGCAGTGTCTCTTTGTGACATTGTTTGCGGGGGTGCACTCTAGCCACTGCTCTTTCGTTTGTTCGGACGGCCTCCTCAACTCACCTCTCTCTTTTTCTACTCACGTGTGCTCTGCAGCGCACTGAGGAGCGTTAGGGCAACGATCCCCCCTCGCTGGAGTTGAGTGGGCGTAACGGTGCTCGGGTGCCCGTGTACGCGCACTGGTGAGAACAGCGACGATGCAGCAACAACTCAGCACGGCGCGACACGGCGCCAAGCACATGGTCGAGGACGCTGTGAGCGCGGTACTTAATAGTGCGGCAGTGGAGCGACATCCCAACCCACACGCCATCGGCTTTGTACGGTCGAACTCGTACGCTTTAAGTACGCGTGACACGACGTACGCCGTCCCTGACTTTTTTCCGGTAGGCGGAGTGGCGTGGCCAGAACCGCTGCTGGAGTTGTGGAAGTCGATGCGCTACAGCTCCCTCACCGGCGTGTTTGCCGACTTGTCCCGTGCGTGGTTCACTGTAGACAACCGTCTTGTCATTTGGGACTACCATGGCGGTCGCGAATTCTGCATCTACGATGAGATTCCCGAGCTGATCAGCGTTGTCGGCGCTCCTCTCCGGCCCCTTAGTGGCGTCTTCCAGCCGCACGTGACATACATCATTCCCGTGGGCACCACCAGCATGATGTTCCTCTTAGGCCTTTGCATTATGGGCGAAGGGGCGCAGGCTGAGATGAAGGTTGTTAATCTGGGGTACAGCTGCTCCACTGACACCGTGATAACGAAGGCGATTGGCAGCGGCGGCCACGTGTTCTGCGCAGGTGCGGACGGCAATGTGTATGAGGTGCGCTACATGCGTGATAATACCCCCATCACTCCCAAGATACGAATGGTAAGTTACGGCTATTGGCTCTCCACCGCCCCTGTCCTTGGGCAGGTGACATCGGTTGTTGCGAGCGTGTGGAAATCTTGGAGAGGCGGCATGCACGGCGGACTTATCGATCTCGTGGTGGACGAGCGTGACGGCATCTTGGCGACACTGTGCGAGCGCAGCAGGATTAGCCTGTGGCGTCTGATCCCTAGTGGTGGCATGCGCTACATACTGTCTCTGCGCCACCGTCCCGGTCGTCTGCCGCGTTCGCATACCACCCCTAATGGCGAACCAGCGCCGCTGGTGCGGCTTTTTGTGATAGAGACAGATGCGCAAGGGTGCCGCCTCATGGCCACCGCCCTCAACGGAGACCAGTTTCGCTACCGCTACATCAACATATTCGATTCCGTCTTCAGCGCTGAACTCATTCTGCAATCGCACACACCCTCGTACTTGTCGGTAAACAAAGAAATCAGTGTTTGCTACGCCTCCGCGTCGGCGTTCTTGGCGGCCTTTAGCGACATGAACGACGACCGAGCCTCTGATGAAGTGCTCGCCGCCACCTCCCCTGCCACGGTAATAGCACCCCATCAAAACGTGCGGGACATCGTGGCGACCTTCAGCGGTTCATCCTCGCGTATTGTGCGAGTCGACGCGATCGAGCGGATGCCCACGCAGGGCTCGCAAAACTTCTCTGACTTGTGCGCTCAGGTTTGCTCACCCGGACCGACGTACGTCGTGGTGCACCGCCATGGCCTCTCACTTTTTGCCCAAGCCCGCCCTGTTGATACGCTGTACCTCATTCTGTTGATAAGCGATGCGGACTGCCGCGAGGGTCTCCTCAGTCGCTTCACGTCTGTGTACAGTGCGCCCGACTATGCGGCGATGCTCCTTCAGATTGCCGTTGGCGCGTTGAACGCAACGACGAAGCTCCCACTGCCGTTCACGAAAGACTCGGCGTTTTTGAGCAGCCACGACGATGGGGTGCCATTGAATGACCTTGGCCAACAACTGCTGAGCGGGTCGAGCGCCGAAGTACTGAAGAGAGCACGCGAACTGCTGCGCAGCCTACAGCTGCCTGTGACGCAGGCGAGTAACGGAATGGATGCGGAGGTCCAAAATGTCGTTGTGCTCATGTCACCATTTGCGACAGGACTCGTTGCTTTTGTTGCCCGAGCACTGTGCCTACTCTGGAATACGGCAATGAGCGCGATCACGCAGAGCAGTGCAACCACCACGGTGCGGGTGCTCGAAAAAATCATCCAGTACTTGGACAGTCTCTCTATCAGCGTACTGCCGGAGCATCAGCGTACGCTGAATTTCCAGCACGAGTGGCAAGTAGACAAGGTCGTTGTTATGGTGCCACGCGACCGGAGCCTGCGTGCCGAGGACGTGAAGCGGCTGCAGGCGGCCATGTTGTACAACTGCTACGAACTGGTGCACAAGGCGTGGCAGGCGACGACGCTGCTGCAGCGCGTTCTTGGCATCCCACTCTACTCTGAAGACGCATCGGTTACATTTGCGCAGGTGATGCGAGACGCTGGCGTTGCACAGCGGCTTGGACATTATCTGAGTCAGGTGATGCTAGATTCCCAGTATGGAATCAGTGCTGGGTCTGGGCACCGAGTGGTCTCCTTCGCACAGCTGCAGCGGCAGTGCCCGTACTTTTTTGGCGGCATCAGCTCGGAAACCTATCAGCTGCAAAGCGATATGCTTTCCTTGACTCGCGGCGAGTCTCTTCAATGCTACACAGAGGCACAGATGCACAAGTGGGTTGCCGAGGTTGGTGCTAAGGCTGCGGCATACTGGCCTTCTGGTGCGCTTCAGAGCATCTGTGAGCAGCTGCGGAGCCTGAAACGTGAGAATGTGGCGGTGGAACTCTTGCTGCACGCAGCGGCGCAGCTGGACCCGGGTAACGCGGCGCTGGCTGTTTTTCTGGCGGAGGGTCCCTGCCAAGTGGGTGATAAGACACGGTACGCCAGCGCCTACTCGGCGCACCAGACCAAGACGCAGGTGCTGGAGCTTGTTGTTTCTACGTTGGAGTCTGCGTGGCTGACGCATCGGAGCGTGGTGGAGGACCTCCTCGGCGGACCGCGTCGTTCTGGAACCATTTGGCAGGTGGAGCCGTCAGACGAGTATGCGCACTGCTTCCTCTTCGACTGGATGTGCGCCCCCCGCGACGACAGGAATACGACCAAATTGCTGCGAGAGACGCTTGTGGCGGCGCGCTCACCGTTTCTTAGCAACTATTTGCGGCGCAATGCCGAGGTTCTGGCTGAGGAGTATGCGCACTACCTCGCCAGCGTGCAAGGCGACTACCGGGGCGCGATGCAGCAATGCTTTGTCATGGCCCTGGCTCCGCTTCCCGACACGCCAGTAGCTGACCGGCTTCAGTATCGCCTCCGGTGCCTGCGCGAGGCCCTCGATTGTGCCAGGAAGTGTCAATCCGACCAAACGCAGCAGGTGGAGCAGCAGTTGCGCTTGATGGAGGCGCAGCAGCGTTTGTATCGCATTGCCACCGAGTTCCTTTCCTCCGGCAGCGCCACGCTCGACCGTCGTGTGAAGTGGGAGGGTGATGTCGTGACGGAGCGTGATGTTGCCGTGCAACATATCGAGTTCTTGTCGAGCTTTGTCGCCTCTGCAAGCGACCTGATAGAGGTGGGTGGCATGTATCCGGCGCTGGGGGGTGCGGAGGTGCAGCTGGATGCGCTGCTCTGCTCCAACGTCACGGACGCAGGCGTGTATGCCACCTGCATTAGCCGTGCTTATGAGAACCAGAAGGACAAGACAGAGACTATTACGAAGCGACTCATTGACAGGTACTTTCACCAAATCAGCTGCTTTCCGCTTTCACATCTAGTGCGGCTGCTGGAGGCTCGCGCGTTTCTGCGTGCCCCGACAGGGTCGGCGCACGTGGTGCAGCTGCTGATGAGTCTCGCTGTTGATCCAAAGGTGCTCTTCATCACGTACGAGAGCATTCTTGAAGGGAGGGATGACACAGGTGTGGAGTGTGTGGAGTTTGCCGAGGCTGGTGTCACGCGGGGCTATCTTGTTTACGCATACGCCACGGTGCTGGTAAATCTGGCGGACCTCGGCCGACGCGGGTCTGTGCAGCAGTGGATCGTCACCAACGCCATGGCCGCCACACGCAGTATGATTCGCCGCGCTGCAAACATTGTCACATCCCCAAATGAGCAGCTGGCTGTGGAGCGAGCAGAGGAGCTACTGCGAAAAGCCAACACGCTTGCCGCGAGTGGCGTGTGTCTGTAGCGGGTCCTCCGCTTGTGGCGTCTTTGTTGCATAAATCGATTCGGCAAGGCGTGAATTCGTCGCACTTGCTGGTTGTCAGAAAAGGGGGTGGAGGTGTCGCTCTCTAGAGAGGAAATGGTGTGGTAACGTGTGGTGTCTCTCTTGTTTTTTTTTTTGTTTTCGTGTAGTCTTGAATATGTTCCCTGGGCCAATCAGAATGACTGCGGGTGGTTTCGGTCATCCGACAGAACCTCATGGAATACGAAGGAAAACTGAAAGCGCGTGAACTTGCAGCTGTGAAGTTGTGAGCGTTGGCTGGTACATTGGCTGTGGGGCTGCGTCGATCGAGGTCATTTGTCGGGTAGACGAGCTCTGTTTTTTTTTTTTTGTTCGATGGCGGTGTCTCTTGAACAGATCTCTAAGGTGCGCGTCGTCTCGTTTCTTCTGACGCGATCCACACGCACTGAAGTAGTCAAGAGGACTGTTTCAATATTGTACCCGAACCCAATGATAGATGCGGTCCTGTATTTTGTCTCAGTGATACTCAACCGCGCTTCTCCTCTCCACACTTCTCCTTTTTTTTCTGATGATACCTTCGTGATCCTTGATGACTGCTTTTCTTACCATCATGTTGTGCAGCTCTGGATACTCTCACCAGCGCCGCAAGTGTTTCTCGCTGACCACGACCTTGAAGCAGCGGCCTTACATTGTCAGTTCCTCTGTAGCTCGGAGGAGGGACATGATGCGCTTCGCTGAGAACTCTCGACTGCATCGGTGTTGGTCGAGCGTCGCGAGTGCTGTTTTGGAGTTCGCGAGACCAGAAGACGCAAACAGTTCGAGCAACAAGCCTGTCGACAGCGATGTGTGGTATGCCAGCATGTTCCTGTATCCTAACCACTGGCAACCCGGTCACGGTGGCGCACTGCCGTTGCCTTCGAGTCCACATCGATCTTTTCCAACGCGCTCGTTTATCTGGGGAGCGCGAGACTACATTACTTCGGCGCTTATACTTCTGCTCATGTACCTTGTCATCGCATTGCGTTTTTCTTCTGCCGCCGTAGAGGAGTCGGTGGACTCTTTTTCATGAAGGCATGGCGTGTCGGTGGTGACGCTCATCTTTTTGCTTTCTTTTGGAGAGGGGAGCATACCCTCATGACTGGGGAACACCGCAGCGCGTGGCAACCAGGGCCCAGCGCCTACCCAGTGTGGGGAATCCAGGTGACCCCCTTATCCCTGGCAACCCCGAACTACTGCTGGCGTTGACGGGGCCAAGGTACCTACGACGTGGGGAGGTGGGTTGGAGCGGCCTGCGACCGGGACGACCTTTGTGTCCTCAACACGATGGGCAGAGTGTGAGCGTGGCCCAAACGTGTCCCACTCGGCCCTCGCTGCCTACTGGTGTGGGAAGCCTGCGCCACGCCAAAGGATGCGCCAGGTGGCGGCCAGCACAATGGGAGCGGCTGTGAGGCGACCTGTGAGGCGCGGGTCTGGCGGGTAGAGGTGGAGGCAGGAGCTGGGCTCTGATGGCTGGCTCGGCGTTGCTCGAGCCCTTGTGTAGTGCTGCTTTGACACCACGCGGTGGACCTGTGGCGTGCCCCGTCGAGTGTAGTTGAGCTCGTGTTGTATGGCAGAATGGCCACTGTAACAGCAAGAGGGACGAGCCGTCAAAAGAAAAAATAAGAGGCGATTAAGTCACAATGGTCATACGCGTGCGCTGAGACCTTCAGTGCACAGTTGGTTACGTGATGTGAAGACCTCAATGCTGTTTGCTACCTCAGTGGTGCTAGTGCCAACTTCGACGTGCGTCACGTCGACTAAGTCATGCGGAGAGTTAGGAGTCGATGTGGTACAGGCGAAGAATGTGTATCCAGCTGCTGTTCTTCGCCCACAAACTCTCTCTCTCCCATACACATACCAAAGGAAAACAAAGGATCCCAAGCTGGTGCGGTTAGGACTGTCGGCCACTGCATCTCTTCCCCAACGTCTCTTTTTGTGCCTGTCCTGATACAGACGCCGGTGACAGCCATTTCGTACTAGGCTACCTGGTTGGCTCTCGTCTTGATGGGCTTCCTTGCTCACTTCTGGCACCTTTGTACCACGTACCCGACTTTTTCTGACTTCCTTTTTGAATGAACGGTGCGCCGCGCCGCGGTTCTCGTCGGAGGTCTGAGTGAGCGCTGAGCGACGTGTGCGACGAAGACTCGAAAACAAATCGGCATGCCCTCGAGTGATCAGGTTCTGGTCGATGCGCTGCGTAGTCGTCTGAAGAGGCGGCGCAGTGACATTTTCCGTTATCTCGATGCCCTTTTCTACGAAGACTG
The DNA here is from genome assembly GCF_000002845.2 of Leishmania braziliensis MHOM/BR/75/M2904. Classification (NCBI taxonomy): domain Eukaryota; phylum Euglenozoa; class Kinetoplastea; order Trypanosomatida; family Trypanosomatidae; genus Leishmania; species Leishmania braziliensis. The sequence goes on along the minus strand of NC_009327.2, from coordinate 2,650,618 downwards.
TCGCCGCATCATGGAGTGCGTGTCTGAACTGGACAGCAATGACTTGTTTCTCAGAAACCCATCTTCCTTGCCGGACTATGCGCAGCATGTTCCTCGGCCTATGTACTGGGAGCTGATTAATAGGAAACTGCAGCGCTACGAGTACAGGGCCGCGGCGGACTTTATGGCTGACATGCGGGCAGTTGTCAACAACTGTTATCTGTACAATGGCATTCAAGCGCCGGCATCAAAGGTTGCACGAGCGATGGAGGTTCTTATGGAGGATCGATTTGTGACGGAGCTGAGGGCTGCACCAGTGCCGCCGGCGGAAGTGAAGAAGGCGTGCATCGGTATGTCTTCGGCTGACAGCCGCGAGATTCTTCGCATCTACACTTTCTACGAAGGACTGGAGGTAAGCACAACGTCAGGAAACACAAACATTCAGCTCCGCTCTGCCAAAAGCGCCACGCTGCGGCGCATGCTTGAATACGCCCGGAGTAGCGCTGAGCATCGGGAGAAGAAGGCCAGACTGCGGCATGCCGCAAAGGTGTCGCGTGTGTCGGATCGACGCCGGCAGGCGATGGCAGGGGCTCAGGCAGCGGTGATGCAGCAGGACGCAGCTGTGCAGTTCCATCAAGACGCCGAACCTCGACTAGAGCAGGTTCCTCAAAATGCGCAAGCGGCCATGCCGATGATGGAGGAGGTGAGCCCCATCCGCATCGAGGAGGAGGGGGAGTGGCTCGACGAGGGGGATTTGGAGGAATCGTCGCCGATGTGAAGATTGCTATATCCTGGGACAGAGCTGTAGCTTCATCCCTCTTCTCTGCATGCTGTGCCACTCTGATTTGTGCTTTGTTTCTACTGTTGATTTCTCAGCCCCACCGCATCTTCAGGGTACTCGCACGCTCGCAGCAGCAGAGAAGCGAATGGCATCACTTTATACACGCACGCCACTCCTGTGCTTTCTTGTTGCCTAAGCAACGGGAAGGAGGGCACGCTATCCAAGCTCGTCAATGTTGCCTAGGGGACTTACGCGTCGCCACCGTGCTTAACGTGTTATCGAGTCCACGAGGCTGTGTATGAGGCACAATGAGTTCCCATTCACCATCGGTGTGCCGAGGCGCGAACACATGTATGTGGCTTAGGGTTGATTTTGTGCCGATGTGTATCCAGAATGTCTTGCCCTCTTTGATGCTCTCATCTCCTTATCTAAGGTAGCTCGTCTGCCCTCTTCGTTGCCTTGAACCGCGCTCACCTACAGAACCGAAATGAGCCGCAAGCGCATGCGCGCGGAGGATATACACTACTGGTTGTTGAAATCAGAGCCTCACAAGTTCTCCATCGACGACTTGGCGAAGCAGAAAACCTCTGCATGGGATGGGGTACGCAACTACGCTGCACGAAACAACATGCGTGCAATGGCAGTCGGCGACAAGGCGCTTTTCTACCATAGCAATACAAAGGAGCCAGGAGTTGCTGGGATTGCTGAGGTAGTGCGGTTGGCGTACGACGACTTTACTGCTCTGGATAAGACATCAGAGTACTTTGACCCAAAAGCTACGAAGGAGAAAAACCCATGGCAGATGGTGGATGTGAAGTTTGTGGAAAAGTGGAACGCTGTCGTGACACTGCAGGCGATGAAGTCGCGTAGGGAGCTGCAGAAGATGGCTCTCTTCACACAGTCACGCCTGAGCGTACAGCCGGTGGGCGCGGCAGAGTACGCATATGTGTTGCGCATGAATGAGGAGCAGGCGCAAACATAGAGACTGCGGCGGGATCATCTCTGCACCCGCGATGACTGCTCACCTAGTGCACACAACGGGGCGCCGAAGACAATCGTGGACAGTGTCTCAGTCGCCTGCACCAGTGAGGCGGCGGCGTGCGTTTGCCTTCAGCGAGCCAACTTCATAAGCACAACACGGAGGAAAACGAGGTGGAGGGGGGGGGTGTCTGTTTTCGGGTTAGGAATTGTTCACGGCGACCCAACGTCGTAGTTCTGTTTGATTGCGTCATTAGGGGAGCTTAGGAATCGACATCCTAACTTCCCTTGTCTCCCTCGAACTTGGTACTTCATCGTCACTGTGCTGACAATGTGTGATGCACAGGGCTGTCTACGCGAAACGTCTTTGGCCACTCCTGTGTCTGCTCCAATCGAATACTTCCCCTCACCTGTCTCTCTCCATTCTTTTCTGCTGAGCTGCAGCTGTCTCTTTTGTCCTCTGATGTACGTCCTTAGCGCTACAGTGCACTTCATCCCTTCCGTGTGATCGTGGCGGTGCCCCGGTAGCGCCAGAGCATTTTTTCTTTTTTTGCCGAGTCGGCTTCATTTGAATTGAGATGTTTCTGGACAACCGCGCCGCCAGCGTTTCAATACCTATCCCAGTGCCGACCCAACCAGCTCCGGTTGCAGCGGCCTCTCCGCTTGCTGTCACACCGCCTCAAGCAACAGCGCCTGCAACCTCGATCCTCGTTGCCGTTCCCTCCCCTGCACCGACCACGCTAAGCCTAGCGTTGCAATATGCGCCCGTAACGCACCCCGTCGTACCTCGCCCTGTTACAGTTGCAAATTCGGCGGTTCCGCAGCCGGCAGACGTGTCGCTTACACCAGCCTTCGGGCTGGGTGTTCCATTGCTACCGAACACACCATCTGCAGAGTGCGCTGCACCGTCGGTCTCGCTCGCCTCGACCTCTTCCGCTAGCGTCTCCTCCTCCCATTTGCCTGTGCCTCATATAAGCCCCTCCTCCCCTGCAGGCTCAGTGCGGGTCACTCCCACCCTGCCTGTCGTACTACCCACTCCTTGCCCGCTGGTGCTGCCACAGCCTCAGGTGTCTGTGTCCCAGCTCACACAGCCGGCAATACCAGTGCCGACGACAAGGGCCGCATCGTACCTGACACCCTCGGCTGGTATTCCACCAGCAGCGCTGCCCTCTCTTTCCATTCCGATGTCGTCCGTACTCCCCCCTGTGGCGCCTGCCAGCCCCGCCACTTCCCGGAAGGTCACGTTTGTGCTCCCGGGAGAGGCGAAAGAGGTCACTGCTGCATCACCCCCTGCAGTGCCCATAGTGGTTCCTAGTAGGCCAGCTGTGTTGCCACCAACTCCGGCGCCACTTGCTGCTCCGTCGGTTCCTGCATTGCCGTCGCTCGACTTCCCCCAACTCCATGCGACAGAGGAGGAGCTCCCAAAAACGATGATGTCGGTTAACTATGCCTCTTCCGAGGAGAAGCCGGTGAGTCCCGAAGAAGTCCCAGATTACAGCAAGTGGGTCTATCCTGTGTTGATGGAGGGCTCGTCCGCATGCTCACCACCACTGAAGTTTCCTTTGACTGACGTGATAGCTCCGCACGTTCTCACACCAGCTGCGCTTCTGCGCTGGTCGGAGAGGGAGGTTCTCGCGACCCTGCCGACCATGCTGCCACCGGATTATATAATTTTTGGCGGCGCGAAGTACAGCAGCACGTCCCTTGACCTTGTGCACCCGCCACTCGCCGTCGCTACAACCGCGAAGCGTACTTTGGATTTCCACAACGCGATGGAAGCCCAACGACTTCAGTTCCTTGTCGATCAACTCGAGGTGGCGAGGCACTACTTGAAGATTGAGGCACGACGCGTAACCAAGGCGCAGCGGACGGCGTCCACCTTGACGACAGCAGGCTACACCGCGGTGCCGATCGACACCGTGAGTGATGCTATTCAAAAGAGCGGCGAAACGGAAGATGTGGCGATGACGAATATCTGGTCTGCTGCGTACTTCGGGTCTCCTCAGCAGCTCACTGCGATGATGGAGAAGTGCAAGCTCGATGGAGTGCTAGATAGCGTGGGCTACGTCCACTATAGACGGCGCCTGTGGGGCTTGAAGCGAGTTGGCGACAGGTTTGAGCTCGGGCTTGGGTTGAGAGGCACCCTACTGCAGTTTGCCGCGGCAGCGGGGAAGCTGGACAATGTTGTTATTCTGCTGACGAGCGGGGCGCGAGATACAGCGACTCCGCGGTTGAAGGAGATTCTGTCAGCTGAGTCCATGCAGATCGTTGAGGCTGTTCTCATACCCCGCACCCATGCGCCACGGCACAATCGCGCCCCGACAGTGGAGATGATGGCTACAAGCAAAGCAACGCCGCCAGTTATGGAACGTACTTTCATCAGCGAGCACGTTGTCAAGATCGATGAGGAGGGTCTATCGCCTCTAGGAAGGGCGAGTGATATTGCCGCGGCTGCGATGGCGGCTTTCGCGTAGCCAGCCAGTGGCCGTTTTGGGAGTTGTAGAGTGGGAAGGGGGTGAGTGGGGTTGAATTGGGCGAAGAACGAAAAAAAAACTGTTTTTCCTTCCCGAAGGGCGGCTGTGGCGCTGCTGGTTGGGGTCTGCGTGCGACCAGTCACGGTTTTTGTGTCTTGTCGTCCGATGCGACCCTGCTGTGCCTTTTTCTTTGTGTGTTCTCGTAGATGTTCCTTTAGAGAGGCGAATCAGTGCACTGTCCTCGAAACAAGAAACTGGACAAAGGAGCGCCATCTTGTTGAGTCACTGCGTCTGCTGACTCTGTCGCTCTGCATCTTCTGCTCCGAAGAAGCGGGCATGGATAGATGCCTGGTGTCGTGTCTCGTGCATACCACCCTCAAAGGGTGAGTCTCGAGGGGATTTAGCTGCTTAGTTCTCTTTCCTACTGCGACGAGGCTTTTCTTTTTATTTTCCTCTCACGGCACCACCGTTTCCTTTTCTCGCTCTCTTCTTCCCTCCTCCTTTATCTGTGACTCAGTGGCGTGATCTGAAGGCGCCAGCTCGCGCGCACTTGCAAAGCGGATACTGCGTGTTGCGGTGGCATGGAGGTGCTGAAGCGCGAGTGCTGGTTTTACAGGGAGCAAGCGACTCCCCATGCCACGAAGGTTGACGCTGCAACGCTTGACAGGTACGTTGCGCGCGGTCGTGTTACGCTTGCGACTGTGACGCTGTCAAGCGGACGTGATGTTTCCTCCGTAAGCGTGAAGGGTGCTTCCCAAGGAGATGTCAAGGGACTTCCGTGCGGCGCACGGTCCTTGCTGATCGACCACGCTGATGGCAGCATCGTGTGTCGCGGCATCAACAAGTTTTTTGACCTAAACGAGGTGGGGAGCGACTGGTTGAAGGACTCCTCCCTGTGGACGAACGCGTACCGTGTATGGGCTGTGCGTAAGATGGCTGGGTTTATTATCACGCTCTTCTCGCTCGACGGCACGCGACTTGAGGTAATGAGTAAGCACGTTCTCGTTGGCCCTCACGTCGACGCAGCGTGGGAGCTTCTGGGGAGGGTGAGTGAGGCACACCGAGCTCGACTGGCGGCAGACTTATTCGAATGGGGAGCGTGCGCGTGTTGCGAGTGTATTCGACGCACGCAGGATTGTCTGCACCCAGTGCTTGAAGCACAGCAGTTTGATGAGCAAGTGATCCTGATCGCGGTGCAAAGGCGCACACAGCTGCGGGAGGAGAGCCTGTGCTTCTCGCAGTTAGCAACTGTGGCTGAGCGGTGGGGTCTTGATGGTGCCCCAGGGGTGGCGGTGACAGATGATGCGGCTCTGCAGAGTGTGTTCGCTGCTACAGATTCGTGGAATGCGGCGTACACCCCCTTTGGCACTTGCCCACAGCTCGCGGAGGGGTTTGTGCTGCTAATCGAGACGGCAGGGTCAGCGGCGGCACTCATCCCTCGATGGTGCTTTCCATTGCGACTCAAACTCAAAACTCCTAAGTACGTTGTGCTGCGGGCCTTCCGTTCTCTCGTGTGCGGCGACTCACGGCCGCAGAGCTACCTCTATCACCAGGCACTGATGGGGTGGCTTCAGCCTAGAAATGCTGCGGAGGTTCGACGGCGTGTGGCAGAGGCAGGGGTGCATGCACTGAACAGCGAGTTCGAGTCGGACTTATTGATGCAGCAGCGGGTGCGACACCGAGATGCTCAAGAAACGATCGGCGACGCACTTGCTCGCCTTCAGCGCACGACGGCGCTCACTGCCTGCCCTCGGGGTCTATGCCCTCTCACGGTGGTGGTTCTCTGCGGCTTACCTGGGGCTGGTAAGTCAACGCTCTCGATGGCGCTTGCCCGTGTGCTTGCGTTGGAGGAGGTGTCTCCGTTCAGCTTTGTCGTTCACCTGAGTCGCGACGCAGTGAGCCGCACCGTAGCGGTTGACCACGGTATCACAGCCGAGAGTAGCAAGCATAAACAGCGACGTCTGCGCGCCCTGGTTCACCAGACCCTCTGCGATCAACTGCGGGAGGTGGCGTGCTTTTCCACAGAGACAGGCCAGAGCGGTCTTCTCCTCCTCGATGCGTGCAACGCAACGCAGGAAAGTCGACACATATGGCGGCAGTACTTCCCGACCACGTTGCACCACTATGAGGTTGCTTTCGTGGAGTGTTCCGACACCACTGTAATGACGCAGCGTGCCGCCAGGCGAGACGGTCACGAGGTGCTGCTCAGTGTTGCCGAAGCGCAACAGGCACTCTATGCGGTGCGCAGAAAGTTTCAGCCTCCCCTGGAGGAGGCTGCGTGGAGCGTTGACACGAAGGTGAGCTCTATAGAAGAGGCGGCTGCGAGCTTGCGCACACATCTCGAGCAGAGAGCGCCTCCACGGAGCTGCGCCGGCTGCTGCCGAAGCTTGACAATCCCAGCGCTACGGGATGAGCGGCGTCAGAGCCACGCAACCCTGCTGCACAGTCTGCTCGGCTTGTCGGAGGGTACTTCCGGGGCGCTTACCAACATGATGTTCTACGAGGCCTCGACCCCAAAGGTAAGCAGAGCAACTTCGCTACAGCTACGACTCGATTGCTCTACGGAGGCGCTTCGCAGCGCAGCCGCGCAACTGGTTTCTTCCTCGCTGGCTCAGCCGCGTCAGTCAGCCGTGTCTTTCGCCTCGGCCGGCCGTCTTCTCTTCCAGCGAGTCTCGGCAGCACTTCGAGGTTTGTCATGGGCACCCTCCTTTCCAGTTACTGGTCACGTGACCAGAGGTCATTTAAAATGGTTGCGTGGCTGGCTGCTGCGCGGGCGTGACTCATGCGGGCCAGCGGAGGTGCAAAGTGCGCTACGAGAGCGATTCGTGATGGAGCCGGCGAGTTCGCACGTGACGCTGCTTCGGATAAACTCCTCAGTGGGGTCCACAAGTGCCGAGCAGGCCGTGTCCGAATATCTCTGCCAGACTGGCATGCGCCTCGGTCAAGAGGTGGCGGTGCGGGTCACGTCTTTGCTTTTGGACCGCTACGCCGTGAGTTTTGGTGTCACATTAGCTGGAGGGCAGCATGTGCAGGGGCCGAGTGTGCAGAGGCCCGGGGGCACTGTCATCCCCCTGCATATCACAGTCGGTACCGCAGCCGGAGTCGCTGCTGCCTATGCTGGAAATATGTTCGCCATGTTTGACGTCTTGCAGGCAGAGAATGAGTCACTAGAGGCAGTGCAGCGGGGGTCGTTTCAAGCAGTCAACCGAAGCCAACGAAAGTACCACAACTTCGTTGAATACCAGCTGAGCAATGCGCTTCCGCTGCGTGGCGTAGTGGAGGTGTGTCCCTCATAAACAATTGGTGGTGGATGAGTGGCGATGCAGAGGAAGAAGTGAGTTGTTTGCTCCTCTTGTACAACGAGATAGATCTCGCATTTTTTTAATTGTGTGTGTGTGTGTGTGAGGAGAGGGTATTTCCTGCCGCACTCTCGATTGTGACGGCACGCGTGTGCTGGCTGCTGTGTGTGTCTTGAAGCACTGCATAACCGCTCATTTCTGTTCTTCACAGATCAGCCAAGCGTTTCACTCATCGTACAGTGTTCATCATGAGTGACTTACCGTATTTTTGTCCTTGGAAGTCACGGTGCGCTTCCAGCATGGTGAGTAAAATTGTACGCTTCGAACAATAAGCTGGCAAGGCATTGGGTTGTTTCGTTGACCCATGCTGCCGTCCCCGCGCACAGAAGCTGCTTGTGCTGTAACGCCTTCGTTTTCGTTGTGCGCCACGACTGCTCTTCCTCTCTCGCTCTACTCTCCGCCCCCCTCCCTTTAATGCTACAGCACTCTTCTAGTCAGTACGAAAAACAAACACTCACCCATACCCACGAAGATATCGTGTGACTTAACCTCTCCTCTTCCTCTCCATGGCGGAGCAACAGGAGTCTGCGTGGATTCCTTCAAGTGGCGACGTGCCGGCGGTGCAGAAGGTGCGTGACGACTACATGAAGTACTTATCTGATGTCTTCACGGATGAGCTGGTCGAGCTTTATGAGCTTGACGGAAGCAACGAGGCTGTGAAGCAGCTGACAGCATGCCTCGAGTGCGGTGTCGCCGTGTATGGCCACCCAATCACTGTGGACAACCCGAGCCTCACGTAGCGCCGTCTATGCACAGCATAGGAATTCATATGCACGGATGCTCTGCGAACTCATGCGCGCCGCGTACAATTCGAAGCGGCGTGTAGGTTTTCTCACTGGCGACGTAGTGGCTTGGCTTGTAGTGCACGTCCTCAAATCCGTGCCGCCTTGCCCACTCCCAGCTTGTATACTTCGATTAAAACGTAAGCTCTACAAGTCGGTACTCATATTTTGTCGAGCAACAAAGGAGTGTGGGGACGAACGGGTGTGAGCGTCTTATTTGCTTTCTCTTCCCACGAGCAACAGTCACGTGACATCGATGTATCGCACGCCTTGCAGTGGTCACTGAGCCTTTGCACGTGTGTCACTCAGGGCTTCCCACAACAAAGTAAAGCTTTGGGAAGAGGGGGAGGATGTATGCTCGTCAAGCGTGCAGTACGCATGCTGTTTAAGACGCAGAAGATTCCTTGCTCTTTCTCTCCAAACCCCATGCACCTTTGATGACGTGTTCGCTGCTGACTCAATCATTCGTTGCCTCCACACTTCTTCTTTGCGAACCTTTTTATCCTTTGTTCAGTTTCAGGGACTCGCAGGAGCCCATCGTCATCACTCCGGGACGGCACTGCTTCGAGCTTATCACGGCTTGCTCGTTACGTACCTCTTCTTGAAGTGTTACTCTCATCGGGTGCTGCAGAAGGAACGCGCCAACCTCTACGCCCACGTAAGCACGGGCGATTGGAGCATCGCTGTCTAGTGGTCTGTCACGCTGCGAATAGCATAGAAAAGAAAGACACATGCAGCGGAGCGCAGGTACCTCTCCCCCTCCACCACTCCCTGTGCCCATTCCGCACAACGCGTGCTAGCGAAGTTTCCCGGCACACCCTTCGCGTGCGGAGTCTCTGAAAAGTACGGAGGGCGAGCGTTGCTTGGTCTTCTCGCCACGCACACGCCCGCACAAAATATGAGGTGGTCCATGGCGGTGCGCACGGCACCACGAGCTGTGGTGCCGTGCCGTTGGATGAGCACCTCCAGGATGCTTCGAGATGCCCACCTTTCGTTTGCTTCGGTTGGTACTACGGCGACGGTCACCACTGCGTCGACCTACGCCTCTTCGTCAGCACCTCTTACCTCTGACGAGCTCCAACGAATTGCTCAGTTAATCGAAAACGATCCACGCATTCTTATGGAAGTGGTTGCAAGACTCGACCCGCAGAGCCGTCGCCGACTCGTCGTGGCCGGCGGTGCGATGGAGTGGTTTGGCAAAGAAAGCGCTGCGCAAGAGGTAGAGAAGGCAGATGCCGACCAGGACCGTCAGATCTCGCCAAAAGACTTCGACCACTGGTTCGAGAGTGCCCTCAAGCGGCGGCAGGAAGAGCAGAAAAAGCGCGTGACGGAGGGAAAACAGGTCACCCACGCGGAGAACGGCGTCTCTGCGACCGCCAGCACGGCGCCCTCCGACGTGCCCGTTTCCAATACGGTGCCGCTGGCGGCGCTCTTCATGATCGCACTAGAAGCCGCCCTTCCCTTCGTTGGGTTTGGCTTCCTGGACAACTCCACGATGATCTTAGCCGGCGACATGATTGACGGTTCACTTGGCTTCTATCTCAACTGCTCTGTGCTGGCCTCGGCAGCCATGGGAAACGTCTGCTCGGGGGTGCTGGGCATGCAGGTGCATGGGCTGATTGACAATACGGTGCAGAAGCTGAACTTGAACACACCTGTGCTTTCAGAGGAACAGCTAAAGGATCGTCGCGTGTTCCTTGCTGGCCACCTGGGTGGTACCTTGGGCATCATGCTGGGCCTTATCCTCGGGATGCTGCCACTTCTTTTTCTGGACGGCGACACTAACGAAAAGTCGGACTACGCCATGTTTCAGCGGTGGGACATAAACCATAACGGCTTCGTAGAGCTGCCAGAGTTCGAGAAGGTGCTGCGCGAGCTCGGCCTGCACCAAACCGATATCAGAGCAAAGAATTTGATAGACAAGTATGGCGAGAATAACCGAGTCAACTTTGAGCAGTTTTTACAGATCAAGGCGGATCTGCGCGATGGAAAGCCCATCTTTGACTAGCAGCGATCGTGTCCCTGAGAGCACACAACGTTCCGGGAGTGTGATGGTGAATTACTAAAAATCGTGTTTGCTCACTGCTTAACGTCTACCGCTGCTCTTTATTTAGGACCACCCGTTCTTCTTCGTCGCTGCGGTATCGATGTGGTACAATACGTATTGCAGGAGGAAAAACCCGTTTGCGGTAGTGGTCTCCGTTCTGTGCCTCACCTCAACAGCGTACAGCTGTCACTTCAGGGGGTGTTTATGTGTACTTGAGTTTAGGCCCATTTCATTGCGGTGGGGGTGAGACGAAGCAAGGGAGAGGTAGGGGGCGTTACGTAGTATGGGTGGAAGGGAAAAGGGTGACATGCATGAGGGGAGCAGACCCACATAGGCTCTTCGCGGCCCTCCACACACGTCCCCCCCCTCTCTCTCTCTCTCTCACTGCGCCAGGAGTTGATTCATCCGATGCAAAGTCGCTTGTGTCTATGTGCTGGCTGTCTCCTTTTGGCGGGCAGGAAGCGGTACCTTTCCATGTGTTGTAATCCCCCTCCTTTCTCTTTACTCTCTCCTGCGTACCGCGTCGTACCGATCCAAAACTGGCATGGTACTCTGACTGTCGTTTCACCTGCTCTTTTCTTTCCTCTTTTAGCGTAGGGCTGTTGTTCGCCTCTCTTGATCACCGCTTGCAGCGTTTGGGGGTGCTGCTGTATTTCTGGTGGCATCTGCATAGCGCAGTCGCTGCGGCTTTTCTGCTGCACGGCCTCCGCCGTCTTTGTTTATCACCACGGACGGTGAGTTAGAGCACTGTGCGTAACTCACCGGTGCCTCCTTTCAGTGCTGTTTATCGTGCTGTACCCGGCAACTGGTGAGCCGAGAACTTGCCTCTTGCATGTTGTACTCGTGGCCTCGCACCACTTATTTTTTTGTTTGTGTTTCCTCTTTCATTCAATTTTTCATTCACACGGAGTGTGGACGCAGGCGTATTTCCTTGCGTGAAAGCGAGCACGCCAGCATTCAACTCGAATGATGCTAGGCTGCTTATCGTGGATGCCTGGACTTCCCCAAGTAGCGAGCAAGTTGAAAAATACCTGGTGAGACCGCTGAAAAGGCGCCCCTTATCGACAAGACGAAAGAAGCGTCGTACTATGGCGGTGCACAATGGAATGCCCTGGCGGAGGACGATTGGCGGCATCCGAATAACAGCAGCATCGTCTTCTCTAACCGCACGTTTAGCAGTGGGGAGGAGATAAGAGGGTCGCTGCTGGAAAGCTGCTGTTTTGGAGGCGGCGTGCTTTCAGGTGCCCTCGGACTGGTGACGCCGGTGTGCACGCCGACGATGCTTTCCATTCCCCTCGCTTTTGTGGTAAGCGGATGGGGGTTTGCGATGAGGTGCATCCTTATTTGCATTGTTGTGATGTTTTTCTCCGTTCGCATTTTGGCACTGACCTCTTTCTCCGTTGATTTGGATGACTACGAGATGGTGGCCGACATTTTTCTCGACGACAAGGGACGTTGGGTGGTGCGCTTTACTCTCTTCTTAAACTTTGGCTGCGCCGTGGTGTACTTGAAGTTCATCAAAGACAGCGTGATGCCAATCCAGGTGAAACGTTCGAGGCTCCCCTGTCGCTATGGATGTGCAGCAGTGATACCGGCGGCACATTCTGCCTCATTGCCTCCCCGCTGATCATAACCCCACGTTCAACTCGCGCTTGTCCTCGCTGCGCACAAAGGTGCTTGTGAGCCTTCTCTTTATAATCTTCACCATCTTCGCCGTTGCGTACCGCTTCTTCGTCCCGAAGAGGCTCGGTGGTAGCGCGAAGACAGCCGTTTCCTCGGCGGGGTCGAACCGAGATTTTTCCAAGGGTCGACTAGCCCTCATTTTCCCCTATATGTTCTCCTCGCCGATCTTTGTCTTCTCTTACGAGGAGCAGTCGAACGTCATGGCAGTCATCAAGGATCTGCACAACCGTACTGGCTGCAAGGTCCTCGTATCCACCTCACTGGCGCTCTGCGTCATGTCTGTCTTCTGCATTGTGCTGGGTATCCTGGGGAGCCTTACGTTTCCCCACTTATCGAGTGGTAACAGCTTCTCCAGCTACAGCGTGGAGACGGGTGTGCTCAGGATGGCGTGCCTGCTCACGTGCTGCTTTAACGCGGCGATGTCATATGTCTTTTGCATCTCGCCGTGCTGCCGCGCCGCCTTTATGTTCCTCTCCAGAGGCAACGGCACCAACATCTCGAAGATGTGCGCAAGGCTTGGCGCGGTTCTTTCCTCGGTGTGTTGCATCCTCGCAATTTTCCTGCTGGACGTGGCGCAGGTCGTATCGCTTCTCGGCGCCATCGTCAGCTCCACGCTCTGTATGATGTTTCCAGCGCTGTTTGCTATGCAGATGCGCCGGTTTGGCACATGCCTCACCCCCTGGGTCGATGCGCTGCTGCCGTGGGTGCTGCTCCTGAAAGGACTTTTATTCTCAGCTACGGGCACCTACATGGCGTTTGCCTTTTCCTCAGCAGGTGGTACCCGAATACGAGAGAAGAGAACGCAAAAGGCTTGTGTGGGTGCGAGCCCCAGCCCTGTTCAGGGGTTTCTTAGCGCTGCGCTGGCGGAGGACGATCATATGGGTTCGGCCTGTATATATTTTCTTTTCGCAGTAATGCGGTGTAAAATAAGTTTCTCTTTCCTCTCTCTCTCTGCTGTCGCCTTCCCGACTACGATGTGATTGACCGTTGCGTGGGCCTGCCTCTTTCGCTCTCCTCTTTCTTGCAGCTTTGTGGTCACTTAATCCGGGAAGGTCGTGATGGTGTCTGCATTCCACGTGCGACACATATCTCGCAAAGACACTGGCATAGACTCCCACACGCGTGTTGTGGGGAACGGCACGGCGGAGGTGGTTTGAGTGTGGTGAGGGTTAGCCTTTTATTGCGTGTGATGACATGAAGCCAGAGGCTACCGCTCTCTCAAGCGGTGAGCGAAAAGGAAACGAAGAATTCCTGTGGGAAGGATAGTTCTAGCTCTCAGCAGTTTCTTGATGACGAAGCGGTAGGGAAAGGAGTTACTCAGCTTAGGCAACTTTCAATAGCGTGAGCAAGCATACGCACGCCCACTTAGGCACATACCCACAATGTGGCAGGGAGGAGCAGCCTTTGCTAGTGCTCGCTTCCCTGGCCCTCATGACTGGGGAACACCTCAGCGCGTGGCAACCAGGGCCCAGCGCCTACCCAGTGTGGGGAATCCAGGTGACCCCCTTATCCCTGGCAACCCCGAACTACTGCTGGCGTTGACGGGGCCAAGGTACCTACGACGTGGGGAGGTGGGTTGGAGCGGCCTGCGACCGGGACGACCTTTGTGTCCTCAACACGATGGGCAGAGTGTGAGCGTGGCCCAAACGTGTCCCACTCGGCCCTCGCTGCCTACTGGTGTGGGAAGCCTGCGCCACGCCAAAGGATGCGCCAGGTGGCGGCCAGCACAATGGGAGCGGCTGTGAGGCGACCTGTGAGGCGCGGGTCTGGCGGGTAGAGGTGGAGGCAGGAGCTGGGCTCTGATGGCTGGCTCGGCGTTGCTCGAGCCCTTGTGTAGTGCTGCTTTGACACCACGCGGTGGACCTGTGGCGTGCCCCGTCGAGTGTAGTTGAGCTCGTGTTGTATGGCAGAATGGCCACTGTAGCAGGAAGAAATAGATGCCCTGGGTTGCTCTTCAGGAACTCTACCCTTTCATTCTTGTTGGCTCCTCTACCTCCGTACGCGCTTTATGTTCTGCTTTCTTACTTTTGGCGGGTAATACATGCATAGGATCGCTGAATCGCACGCGCTGCCGTCGATGAATGCTTTATGAGGCACTGTCGCGCATCATTGGGGACATGTGCGTCCGCTTGGGGGTGCCGCTCACTCTTCGTTGCATCTCTCTGCTGCTGGATAACGTGATTAATGAGGACGTATTAGAGGCGGCTTGCCAGCGCATGATTGAGGAGGGCAAGCTGATTCAGGTTGACAAGGATTCTTACACAACGCGCAACATGCGCTTTGCGTGTCGCGTCAACCTCCTGATCAGTCGTGAGTACCAGCGATTGGGAATGACGCTCCTTCACACAGACGGGGACTCGGCGGTGCGGTATATACCCGCCGGCGCAGAGCACCGCTTCTTGGAAGTGAAGCCTTCTTCCATTGGTGCTCATGCTGGCCTTGGCCTTTTCCTGCGTTCAACCCGGCGCGTGCCGCAAGGCTGCATCCTCTGCGAGTACCGTGGGCGCATCCTCACCTCTGCAGCCAGCAGCGTGGCGAAGGGACTGTACGTGGTGCGAGTGCGCTCCAGCGGCACGTTTATTGACGGCGTTACAACTACCGGCGAGCACCTTTCACTCGCTACCTTTATCAATGACCATGGCCCTCTGAGGGCGAATGCACAGCTAATGGAATACGACTCCCACTCAGGTCGTGTGTTCATTGTTGCGATCCGCGACATAGCTCCTGCTGAGGAGATCTTCGTCTTGTATGGCGCCACGTACTGGGGCTTCTCGTCCTACGAGGAACTCAAGCAGCACTTGAGGCCGCCGTCTACGCCCGCCGCCAAGGCCGCGACGGCACTGAGTCAGGTGTCCAAGTGCCGAAAGTGTGGCGAGACCGTGCCGTGGCGGGCTGTGCGGCTCCACAGCGACGTCTGCGGCGATCCGCTCACGTCGATATTGCTGCTAAACCTTGACTGTCTTCCGCGAAGCGAGTACACGGTTGTCTGCACGGCTGGCCGCATCCTCGCCGGCGAGCGTGTGCGTGCTTTTCACAAAGCAACGTCACTCGTGAGCCTGTCAGACCCGCAGACGTTGGCACACACCTTCGAGGACATTGTACAGGACCTGGAGTTTTGCTTCCCCGCTGAGGCTGAAGGAGAGGGCTCGTCGTAGAATTCGAGTGACACGAAGGCGAGAGGCAAAAAGAAAAGCGGCGACTGCACAGCCCCATCCTTGTGCATACTTGTGCCAGAAAGGTGGGTACAGTGTACGCATGAGTGATGTTCGATAGAAAATCGAGGGCAGATGGGGGGTTGGTAGGTTGACACGGCATTCTCCCCGTTCTCTCCCCTTTTACAGTTGTGAAGACGAGCACTCGATTCAGGCCGTTGCTGAGGCTCCGCTGAGTCCACATGTCGATGCGGCGTTTGTGCTTTTGTCCCCGCCTGACAAAAACGCGTGTCAAGTAGCCTCTACAGCCTCTGGAGGCAGGCTGAGATCACGTAGGGGCAGCTGTGCAGAGGTTCTATGTGAGTGACCTCTACGTGTGCTGCTCCGTTTCCTCCTAGCGCCCTCACTCCTACCGCGCCGTATGCAAGCCCTTCGTCCTAGTAAAAGGTGCTGGTGCGTTTCTTGCGTTGATGAGACACACAAGAGGTGAGGCGGAGCATGACGTGCTGGCCCCTCTTGATCTCCCGACCTTTTCCTTTCTATTTTCCACTGTTTCTCATTTTAGCCGTGTTGTTGTTGTTGTTCGTGCCCGCCTCTCTCTGCACGAGTGCTTCGTCTTCGTTAGATTTTGGCTGTCGTCTAAACGGCAGTCGCTGCCTCCCCCTTCATCCACCGCCACCAACACTGAAGCAGCACGTGGTTTGCTTTTTTTTTTCCGACTCCAGAGGGAGACGGGGTGGCTGCTTTCACAATGCCGGGAACTCACTTTCTGCTCAATTTGGTGACGACTAAGCAGGCCGCCGCCGCTGCGCAACAGCTCATGGGCAATCCGAAGAATTACAGCGCTGCTTTGCTGCGAACAGTCCTCTTTTCTCCAGAACGTATTCAAGTGCGCTCAGAGGGAACGCTCGTGTTTCCGTGGGAGGCAAAACGTGGCAGTCAGAATGGCATCAAGTCTGTTCATGGCGGGGCCCTGTCCAGCTTGGCGGACGCCTTCACAAAGATTCACGCCCAGGCGTATCTACCGCAGGCGTGTGTAGAATCGGTGAGCTTCGAAATCAGCTTCCTTTCCGCCGTGTTCGAGGACAAGAAGTGCAACTGTGTGACGCGTCTCGTGCGCCTGGAGGACACGATCATCTTCACAGATTTTTTGTTCGAAGGCGAAGGCAGCGACGAGGTGTACGCTCGCGGTACCCACGTTCTGACAGCGAATCCGCGTATCGGAAACTGAGCTAGAGTAGCCAGCATTACACATGCGAAACGTGTGGCCGTCTCTTCCAGGGTGCGCTTTCGTGGGATGCGTGCGTACTCACGCATTTTCTGCTAGCGCGTCGGCTTCTTTCTTGAGTGCGTATGTTTGTTTACGACACATTTGCGAATTGTATCGCTGGGATTTCCTCGCCAATATCTCCAAAGTCTGAGCATTAAGCGCACTGCATCAGAGGCCACGGTAATGTAGAACGATTCGGTTGCCGAAGTGTCAAGAGAACCTCATTCACGTCACCCGGGGAGAAAGTGAGCGGCCTACTCGTGTGCGTTAGGGTGGACGAATGATCCCTGAGTCTCATATCGCAAGCATATCTCGTCAGTATGCGTCTTAGTGAGACGCTTTGGTGCCCGCCCATGCCGCGTGCCCTCGTTGCATCTTTTTCGTTTTGTTTGCCGCCTTTTGCGTCCGTACTCATGGCCGTTCACTGTTGACGTGTGTCAGTGTCGTCCATTGTGTGGCTCGTTGCATGTGTGGTCAACAGCCACCTCCTCTTTCTTCGCTAATCTTGAACTCTTTTCGTGTCTTGCCAGTCTTGTCGTCTTCCTCTCACTCTCTCTTCTCTCTCCACCTTTGGACTCCTGCAAGGTGTGGAGGTGCATTACTCTCCGCCTGGTCCTTTTCTTTTACCACATTCACGATGGAAGACGTTGAGCTTAGCGAGCTTGTCAAGCGGTTCCAGTCGCTGCAGCGAGTGCAGGTGTCGAACCAAATTACGGAGCGCAACGCGGTCGAGATTGTCAATGCGTTAATTCAGAAAAAACTCATCGATCTCCTCTTCACCACAGACGCCAAGGAGTACCTCACCTGGGATGAGCTGAAACGCGAGATCATGGACGAGGTGCTAGCCAACGGCGGGCGGCTGAACGTCGTTGACTTACCAGGACTGCTCAACGTACACACCTTCCAGGTAGAGCGTGTTCTGCCTAGTGTGTTGGCGGAGAACCCCGCCCTCACACTCGAAGGTGGTGAACTCATGACAGACGGGTATCTGGACTCAGTAGTGTTGGCTGCCGGAGACCTTCTGAAGGAGCAGGGCTCGCTCGCCATATCGAAGTTTGCCTCCGTGAACCAGCTGAGCTCCCTCTTTGCGAAGAGTTTACTCAGCAAGGCAATGGATCGGGGTCGTATTGACGCCCTCATGCAAGACGGGTCGCTCTACACGAAGCAGTTTGTAAATCGACAGCGTATGATTGTGCGTGCCGGGCTGCTGGCGGCGGAGGAGCCAGTTCGGCTGGATGCCTTCTACAGGCGCAACAAGCTCTTCGCACCGCTGCTGAGCCATGTCGTCACTGAAGTCCGCCAGGAGCTTCCTGGCAGCTTTGATGGATTTAGCACCTATATTCCACTCGTGTACGAGGCAAAGCGCACGGCAGAGGTGGAGAACTTGTATGCGTCGAACGGCTATGTTGAGTACGCCCAGTTGCAGCGGCAGGGGATTAGCAACCCTCGCCAGTACCTTACAGAGCGCTATAACCCACCTGATGCGGCAGCGACTGAGCAGGCTGCGGGCACTACGGGGCCATCGAGCGCCTCAGCGTCGGCTAAGCAGCGAAAGGGTCGAAAGAAAGGGCAAGGGAGCAGGGTAACTGCCGTTGTCAGAGAGGCAGCAGTGCAGGTGACAGTGCGAGCCTGCGCCGAGCACCCCTTGTGTGGGTACCCGCTTTCTAACGGGTTCGTGTCGGATCGCTTCCTCAGAAATCTCCCTGCCTTACAAGCCCTGGTGGACCGAGAGACCCTCGCCGTCGACGTTGCCGAGCAGCTTCCACTGTTTGTGGAGGTGGAGAGGGACTGGCCATTGCTAGAGGAGCGTCTGTGCGAGCTGTACCCCGGGCTGGAGAGCGCCACGCTCATCGCCAACACTATACTGCTATCCGCGGCAGCCGAAGAGGCGATCAAGGCAGCCCTTCCACCCGCCGTGGCAAACGCCAGAAAGTCGAGAGTGCTTGTGAGCACTGTGGTGTCGGACACGATCGCGTCTGTGCTGAAGCTGTCGCACGATCGGTATAGTGAGGTTCTCCGGGAGCTGGTGGATATGTGGGGGGAGGTGGTGGCGGCGCTGGAGCAGCAACTGGCGCTGTCGGCTGCCAATAATGCGGCCGCAGAGTTGAAGCAGCTCAGAAGCGACTTGCAGGAGCAGCTCGCCACGCGCTGGATTCACCTCTGGGTCACCGCAAAAGGGTTGGAGTGGGCTCTGGCCCAGCTGGATGAATCGACGTCTTCGGTCATTGCTCGGCACGTC
The DNA here is from genome assembly GCF_000002845.2 of Leishmania braziliensis MHOM/BR/75/M2904. Classification (NCBI taxonomy): domain Eukaryota; phylum Euglenozoa; class Kinetoplastea; order Trypanosomatida; family Trypanosomatidae; genus Leishmania; species Leishmania braziliensis. The sequence goes on along the minus strand of NC_009327.2, from coordinate 2,631,874 downwards.
ATGTCTACAGAGGCGTATGAGCTGGCAAGGCAGGTCATCCGCAACGAGAGTCTTGACACTCAGGAGTGGAGCGAGAAGGTCGCAGCGGCGCTCGAGCAGGTGAGCCAGCCAGCCCAGCTAATGAAGGCTTTGGTACCCTTTTCGGAGAGTCGTCGCAACACCCTTATACCTCTGCTGGACGCCGTCAAAGGCAGATCGGTTGGGGTGTTCCTCGATACCCTACGCGAGATGAGCGGCTCAGGCGTCGTTGCTGTTGCGTCATTTCACTCGCCGAACAAGAAGGCGGAGCGGGATGCGTATGCGAAAATCAAGGAGTCTGTAGCCCAAGAGGTGGCGGCGGCGTCCGTGTCAAAGAGGGATCCTGCTGCCAACGGCAAATTGCTCTCTTTACTCTGCACGCTGCTCGTACACCAGCGCTTTCGGTGCCACGTTGAGGTTCCTGGCAAGGCGGTCGCTGGCGTTGTGGGCCGCCTAAAATCAGAGGCGGAAGTACCGTCCACTTTGGAGAGAGCTAAGGATGCGGTGATGACTGCCTTGCAACACGGCACCGTCGATGAGGCAGGGGCGGCGACGCTCGAAGAGCTCCGCACCGCTATATTGACGCTCAGTTGATGACGGTGGCGAGGAGCAGCCAGAAAAGGATCAAAGTTTCCGCCTCCTCTCTTCCTCTCGCCATCTCTGTCACTTCCATTAGGTGGCGGTCGATCTCTGATGCATTATCTTTTGTGTGTGTGTGTGTGCTTTGTGCTTTCCAAGCTGCTGATGTGCGGCGAGCCGGATCGCAATGACTTTAGTTTCAAATTGCTCCTCTTGAAAGGACCAGGACCCTTGTTTGGAGCCACGTTACAGACGCGCTGATGCGCCGCGACACATCTGTGTATATGTGGAGGTTGCTCGTGGGTATCCGTTAAGGGAGGGGATACTGCCCTCGCTTACTGTACTTTGACTTCTTTCATCCTCCTCTTCCTCTCTCGCTTTCGCTTCCCTTTTCCGCACCCCTTCTCTGCCACGTCTGCTGTTGTTCGACACGTTTCTCCTCCCCGAGGCGCTATGAATCTCCCTTTTTCGTGCGCGATGCACGATATGTTCTTCCCGTCTCCCCCCACCCCGAACGGAGGCTGCTGAGTGTCATGGGCGGACGCGGGTGTACGGTACGCAAAGCGTGACGCTTGTGCAGCGGTGCCCGTCCTCTTAACATGTCTTCTCCACTCGTCATTGATTATGACACTAAGGGGTACAAGGCGAGAGAAAGAGAAATGCCACGAACGACTTCAGCGAGGCATTAGCCACCGCTGTTGCTTTATTTTTTCCTAGGGTGTGTGTGTGGGGGACAGTAGCATTGCTCTCCACACCCTCGGGTATTGCTGCTGGCACTGCCAGCTTTGGCAGGCACCTCTGTTCGAGAATCGTGTCTTCCTCTCCCTTGCCTGTCTCTTTTTTTCGCTTGTGTGACTCCATATCACCAAAGGACGCTGTGATGTGGAAGAAGGCGATCGCTGCGCGCCTCACGCACCCACCATTTGCTTTGGTCTTCTTTTTTTGATCTTTTTTTCCCTCACCGCCAGGCACTATTGAGGGTGCATGCTGCGCTGCTGCGGCTGCCGATGGAGCGTGTGGTCGAGTCACCTCTCCACGAAGCGCACCGTGGTTGAGGCGTACGAGCAGCTTACGCGCAAAGGTGTCATAGTGGCCGACGCCCGCCAGCGCCACATGTTAGAGGCCTGCACACCCCTCCTCCAGTATATTCACCAATGCTACGCCGACGAGGCTGCCGGCAAGATATCACCGTACACCCGGGCATGCGTGCCACCACGCGGTGAAGGGGGCTACTGGGCACAGGTGTGGCGCTTGCTGCAGAATTCTATCCGGGCGACCCTTGCTAAGCAGGTGCGGCGGGCATTTCCCGACTCCGGCATCTGCACACGGGACCTCTTGGAGGCTGAGAACATTGGTGTGGTGGAGAAACGTGGGCTGTACCTGTGGGGCGACGTGGGAATAGGGAAAACGATGACACTGGACCTCTTTGACCTCTGCAGCACCCCGTATGCAAAGCGCCGCTCCCACTTACACTCCTTCATGACTGAACTAGAGGACCGTCTCTTTCGCGCAGAGTTGGCGTTGACGCAGCGGCGCCGGTCAGCCGTGTCACCGAAAGAGAAGGAGGAGCTGCGTGCCATCCGTCCCATCAACCTGGTTGTGCAAGAGGTGTTGCACGAGACGCCTATCCTGTGTTTTGACGAGTTTCAAACGTTTGATGTGGCCCACGCCGCGCTACTGGCTGCCTTCTTCACTGAGGCGTTCCGTCAGGGACTCTTCCTAATCACGACGAGCAACCGCCCCCCAGAGGATCTGTGCCGCACTTCGGCTTCCTTCAATGCCTTCCTTCCCGTACTGCGGCAGCACTGCCGTGTCCTGCACTGCCCCAATATCCGTGACTACCGCGTGAAGAGGGCGGCGGAGCGGCACCACGAGCAGATCTTTTTGCACCCGAACACGAAGGCGAACGTGGAGCGGCTGCTGCGGCGTGTCGAGCACGCTTTGGGGACACGTGGCGCTGACTCTGTATGGGTCAGGGAGGACACCCTGTGGCATCACGGCCGCAGCGTGGTGATTCCGCTGCGATGTGGCGGGTGTGCCGTGTTCGATTTCACCGACATCTGCGGTGCGCGAGAAGGGCTCTCCTCTGCTGACATCCAACTCGTTGCGCTGCAGTTCCACACCATCATTGTCACAAACGTACCACATATGGGCAATATGAGCACTAACGCATCGCACCAGTTCATTCTGCTGGTCGATGAAATGTACCAGAGCAATGTGAAGTTGCTTTTCACTTCCTTTGTGCCGTGGAACCATCTCATGGACCCCACCTACACCACAAGCAACGGGCGAGGCCTGGTAGACGACGCCTCTTGTGGCGGCGGCGGAACAACCGATTCCGCAGGCGGTAGCCTTGAGGCCGAGGTTTACAGCGAGGGTGAGGATGAACGGAGCGGGTACGCGGCTCACTACAACTTTAGAAACGAGGAGGAGGTCGTGAGCTTTGCGCGCATTCGCAGCCGCCTCAACGAAATGGGCACTGCATCGTACCTCCTGCGGGACTACCGCCACTATGTCGTCACCGATTTTGACTTCTCTGCTTTGCTCAATCCAGACATATAGCGGAAGGTGTGCAAATGAGGCCCCCCCCCAGCTTTTTGCACCAGCCCGTTGCGTCGTTTTCACTGTGTCTTCGTCTATCTCCTTTTGTATATTTCTTGGCGTGACTCAACGCGCTTGACGGAAGAAGCACGGACGCACGAAAGAAAGAGCAAGCAGACGTTCAGCAAGAGATGCCACGTGAGTGGGTAAGCCACCGAATGATGGTCTTTTATTGGTACGCCACCTCTTGCTCTCTTTCTTATCTCCTTCGTGTGTGGTGTACTTGACGATCTAGCCCCTTTCCGCGCCCCCCTTCACCCTCGTACCAGTTAGGACTACCTCCGGCCCCTCTTCCCCCTCACGTCTAGAGGGAATCAGGCAGGTATGGTGAGAGAGACGTTGATACTCGCTAGTGTGTGTACCTTGGCGTCTTTCATATGCTGCCAGATGGACCGTCTGTAGTTTGATATTCCCCTTCGAGGCTTTTAGTTGGCTATCGTGGTGTGAACGGCCTCCACGCCGCTCGCCACCATGGTGTACCTTCCCAATCCCCTCCCACTCCTTTCATCTGTTTTGTGGCGTTGTTGTTGTGCTTTCTGTGCGTGTTGTGCAGTGGAGGAGGCTCGAATGGAGTTCCGCAGCGGCCGCAGCGTCTCAGTCGCACGGGCACGACCTCTTCTCCTCTTTTTGTCTCTCTCCTTTCTTGTGGGGCGCTGCCAAGTATTCTAAGCATGGCGGGCGTGGGCAGGCATGGAGTTCCCTCGTGGACTTACAAGCCGGACTACTACGCTATGTCGCTGACTGGAACCGGGATGGAAGTCCTCACAGATAGTGTCAAAGGCAAAGGGCTGTATGCCACACGCGACTTCTCCGCACACAACACTGTTCACGAAGAGACAGCGCTCTGCTGCTCGCAAAACATGGACGATCTTAAGAAAGGGGTGCCGGTGTGCACATTTTGTTTACGGTCGCTGGAGACGCCGCGAACGCAATTGGCGCGCAGCTCTCGACGCAAAAAGGCAGTACTGGCCCTGCCCTACCCAGAGCTGCAAATGCCGCTGGACCCTGTGCCCTGCTTGTGGAAGGAGCAGGGCTGCCGAGATCAGTTTTGCTCTGCCCGTTGCCGTGAATCCGCTCTGAAGAAGTTCCACTGGGTGTGCTGTGCCGCCCACATGAAGGCGTCCCAACGCCGAGCCTACGCCAAGTTCATGCGCTATGACTGGGTGCAAGGTGGGGTGGACTACAGCGATACCGCAATCCTGGGACTGCGCATCGTCGCGCAGACACTGTGCGCGCATCGGCTACACCGAGCCTCACTGGAGTGCGCCTTTGAGCCGTACGCACAGCTCATCTGCTCCCCCATCACCTCCTTCTTCTTCACGTACTTACTGATGGATGACATTCCAACAGGGGAATCAAGCAGTGCCGCCGTTGCAGCGCACGCAGCCACCTTTGCGACTCGCAAGCACGACCCGATGTTGGTTCCTGGAGTGAGGGCTGCATACGCGCGGGAGTTGCGGGATAAGGCCACCTTCTGCGCCGAAAGCCTCGAGCTTCTACAGAACGTGTTTGACATGGACCCCGAGGAGCGTGCCTTTGTTCACGCGCAACGGTGGTCGGAGCTCATGGGGGCGGTGCTGCTCAATGGGCAGGAGCGGTCGCCGCCATCTCCTTATGAGATGCACCGGGAACTCGTCAGCTGCCTGCCAGATGGTGAAAGAGCTATGAGCGCGTTTGAGCAGACAGTTTTCCAGACTCGCATCGCAACGGATGTGAGCGACCTGTTGCGCAGCTGTCGTGGACAGGGCATCTACGAAGTGGGGTGCCTCTTCAATCACTCGTGTGATCCAAACCTCAGCGTACAGTACTCCTCCCTGAACGATGAAACCCTGACTGTCGTGGCGCTGCGGGATGTCAAGGCGGGCGAGGAGCTCACTATCAGCTACATCGACTCAAGTTTGCCGTTCGCGGTGCGGCAACAGCAACTGTTGGATCACTACCTATTTGAGTGTAGGTGCCCTCGTTGTGTCGCTGAGGGCACGACTGATGCGAATATGTGAGTGAAAGCTGGGAAGAGGACGAGAGGAGTTGATACTTGCGGGCCTCACCGTGGAGTTCTTTTTTTCTTTCATTGCAGTCCCCTCTTTTCGTTCTTCTGGGACCTCGGATGGCGTGTGGAGCACCGCGCAGTTCATCGCTGAGGGTGGGCAGCTTCGGACAGCGTCCCTCAAGACGCGGATGCAGGGGTGTGTGCCCTGCGGTTAGTCACTTGTGCGGTGCTGAGGCATGAGGGACTGAGGTGCCGGATGATGCGTGACGGGTCACTCGCGTTCTCACCAGTGGTACCCTTGCGCGTCTGGCGTCTCGCTGATGTAGGCAGCGGCGCGCATAATGGTGCCACCACGCGGGATGCAGGTGTGTGAGTGGAGATGTCTGAGTTCAGACATGGGTGCTCCTCGTGCGATGATTGGGATGTTTCTTCGACTGATGGCTGACCATTAGGAGGTGCGTCTGCCGGCCGTAGCGTCTCTTGCTTTTTTTCCTCGCTCAGCTGCACGGGCACCGGCGTCGGCACGTAACTCATCAGGTGAAAATGCCACTTCACCAGTTCTTTAGCTCTCTGGTCTTCGTGGCACGCGGTCGTTGAGTGACGTCGCGCCTTCCGGAAAGCGACTTAGTGGCGCTGCTTCAAGGCGTCCTTCTCTCCGTGTACCTCTTCTTTCTTCCTCTGTGCTTTCGGATCTGTTGCGGCATTAACATCATGTGGGATGTGCTCTGGGTGAGCGATGCATCGCTGTTCGCCGCACTCTCCTGATGCCCATGAGGATGGTGCATCCTGCTGCACCTCCGATTCCCGCCTATACACTCAACCGTTCTCTCCTCTCTTCTCTTTGGGGTTTGTGTTTATTATTATTTTATTTTGCTTTGTTGAACGTGCGTGTGTGTGGTCGCGTCTGCATGACGCGCCACTACACACCCCTGGAGCACATCGACACAACTTCATACATGAACGCGCTAACACACTCGCATGCGCACGCTCTGCACCACTCACATGGTCTCATGCCTTATGGCTACACATATTGACTGGCTTGCATGCCGTTAACTTCAGCGATTCGTCTTCATCCTGGTGCTCTTGTTTCTTCCCTGTGCCCTTTAGTTCGCTCTATTTTGTCAAACCCTGTGCTTCTCTCACGCTATTTTACTCTCTTTGCCCTTTTTTGATCGTGTCTTGTTCTTCTCCCGCAGAGCACTCCGGTTTCACTTCGATCTCCGCGTTGTTGTTTTGTGTCGAAGAAGACGCCGTCGTATGTGTGTGTGTGGGTGTGGTGTACCTCCACTGTGATGCGTCGCATCTCTCTCTCCTTCTTCGACTGACCGCTTTCTTCCCCCCTTCTGTACTCACCGCCTCTCTCTGCACGCGGGTACGCGCGATCGACGTCTGCGCGAGTGCATTTTCTTTTTTGTTCTGCGACAGTCACAAACCTGCACTGGAGCGGAGCTTTCTAGTCAGCCGTTTCTCCGTGCCGTTTGCTTTTTGGCACGTTTGTATTTATTTCGCCTCTCTCGCTCCCTGCGGTTCTCTCGCAAACTCTCGTACAGCCTATTCACCCCTCCCTCGCTGCGTGCGCAAATTGTGACTCCACAAGCAGGGAGACATTCTCAAGGGAATTTCTTCTCGGACTACACCGCCCGAAGACGTGAAGGCTTTTCTAGGAAGAAAAGGAGAACAAACAGCCACAAGACGATAAAAAAAAAAGAGACGCTAAAAGCATAACTGCAGCCTTTCAATTACCGAGTTGAGCCTCAACACCGACGCCTGCACCTATACGTCCACACACACACAAAAGGAAAAAACAACTGCTGGTGCCAATTCACTGCTTTGATTGATGTGGGTGTTTAGGGGGGGTATAGCACACTTGCACTGATTGACGCCCCCTCCTTTTTCAAAGTACTACAGGACTCTTTATTTTCACCATCGGTCACTTTTGTTAGTCTCTTTCTCTCTCATCCTTGACTTGATCTTCTTTGTTTGTTGCTTCTCTCTTTTCTGTCTTCGGACTCAAATTTTTTTCTGTGCTTTTTTTTTCTTTTGTGTTCTCGTCGTTTCAGCTGGTCGTCGCTCTCAAGTTTTCGATCAGCACTACCTCAGCGTCTGTCTCCGTTGCTTGTACGGGCTCCGTTGAAGTCGACCTCTCCTTTCACCCCTCCTCCTGCCTTTAGCTGTCTTCTCTCTTCGTGCTGTTCTTTTCCTCGCTTATCTTTGCCTGTTGTGCTGAGCCTCAACATCGCCTTTTTCTTCTTGCAGGACTTCTCTCTCCCCCACCCTCCAATAGCCCCCGAGACACACCCACCCACACACACAAAGTGCCGAAAGGTAGTCGCCGTCGCCAAAGGCACTTTTTTTGTATTTGTGTTGTGTCTGCGCTTCTTTTCTCACCCCTCTGCTGTGCGCACACGTGTTCTTTTTCCTTTTCTTCTTCGTGTTGTTTTGTTTTGTTTCTCATTTCATCTTTTCTGTTTTGCTGCCTTTTTTTGAGTTTTTCTTTTTCTTTTCTATTCTACTTTCGCTCGTTGTGTGTTCCTTCGCTTCGTTGGTGTTTTCAGGCCACTCGTCTCTCCCCCTTCTACGCCTTTCATTGACTTCCCCCCTCCTTCTCTCTCGGCCTTCGCTTTCTTTTCGATCTTTTTTTTTTGCACTCCTGTCTTTTTTATTCAGATCTCTTCCCCCTTTTTTCTTTGTTTTCCCTCTCTGAGGAGGGAAACTACTCCTCTTTCGTTTACTCGTTCTGAATCCGCTTGTTTCTTTTTTTATTCTCATCCCCGTACTCGTTCTCTTGTCTGGTCATCCGTGGAGTCAAGAAGTCTGCGCAGTTTCTCTTCCCTCCTCTGGAAAACAAAGGAACGTCAACTGCGCGCAGCGTTCGCGTGCGAGTCTTCTTTCGCTTTAAATTCTCCTTGCGTGCGTTCATCTTCAGAGTGTATCTTCTGCTTTGATTCCCGCCTTAGCTCTACTCCTCACCCACCGTAAACGACCACGAACAAAGCGACTTGTATGATTGCCATTACGTGATCACAGAGCGCTTCCCAACCCCCCCCCCCCTATCGCCTTTGCGTAGTGCACTATCACGAGTGCTCGGCGGACTCACTCACACTCTCAGAAGAGGAGAACGAAAACACGCGCACGGTATCAATCACGGCAACGAAGAAAGGGAACGATCTCTGGGTGCGCTTGAGGACCTTTTTCGTTAGCTTTCGTAGCCCTAGTAGTAGTACAGACGTTCAGCACCGGAGAATAGGGAAACGGGGGGCGCTCTTTTTTTCTGTTTCTTCTTTGCGTTTCCCTTTGGACACACTCACTCGTTTTTCTTTGCTACCATTTTGATGCGTTTCACACATACGTCCGGCAAACGAGAACATCCCTTCTGTATGCCAAGCCAGCGCAGACGTGGTGCCAGCTTTCGGGGAGTCTACTGCCCCGATGCATTCTCAGTGTGCCTCGAGGACTCTGTGACGGAGACGGCGGAGGTGTTTCGTCGCTCTCCATCCATCACGGCGAGGGGGGAGTACCTTGTCCCGGCGAAGCCGTCAGAGATTAAGAATCGCCTAACTGTGGTGCTCGACCTTGACGAAACACTCATCTACGCGCGTCAAGGACCTCTCTACGTACGCCCTGGCATGGAAACACTGATGCGCTTCCTCGCCGACTACTGCGAGACAATCGTGTGGACCTCCAGCAAGCACCGCTACGCAGACGCTGTCGTGGCGCAGATTGACACGTGCGGCGCCGTTTGCCACACAGTGTACCGACACCGCCGATGGTTCAACGGCACATCGGCAACCAAGGAACTGCGCTTGCTCGGGCGAGACTTGGAGACGACGATCATAGTGGAGAACACCCCGGACTGCTGCCGCGGCTACGAGAGGAACGCTGTGCTCGTTGAGGACTACGAGGGTGGCGAGCTGGCAGATCACACGCTGCACATGCTGCTAGCTCTGCTGCGGGATCTCGTCGAGCGCCACGAAAAAGAGGGGATTACTGTGCCCGAATACATCGCCACGACGCCACGCCTTTCGCAACAGAACGTCTTGACGGATAAGGGCACTGCGATGCAGGCGTACTGCCTGCGCGGCGTCGAGGACGAGTGTGCCGTGCCACACTCGACGGTATCCAAATACCTGTCTGCGAGCTGCGACAACTTTTCCAGCGCCTTCCCCCGCCCTGCGCAGCAGCAGCCACGCATGCGACCGGGGGGTTCACTGGGCACCAGGCGCCAGCATGCCCGCCTGCAGCGAATTGTGTACTAGAAGGACCCCGAGCTTCATGGCTGCCAGCCACTCACGCATACAGCCAAAAAGGGAGCAAAGAAGTACTCACTGCAGGCAGTCATACTTGTCCCTTTTGTGTGTCTGTCCTTGAGGGTGCGGCCTGCTACTGCAGCAGCTCTTTGTTTACCCCACAACGCTTTTTCATGCCTTCCTCTCTCTCTCTCTCTCTTTTTCTCACTACGATCGCCGTCGCTGAGCTCCCTCTCTCGCCGTCTCCTCATCGCTGACTTTTTTCCTCGAAGTCCAGAAGTCGCTTTACGCGCCGTTTTATTAGGAGTAGATTTTGCATGATGCCCCTCCCCCTTTCGCCTTTTCCTCTCCATTTGTGTCTTCCTGTTCTCGTTTTAGCGTCTTTCTTTTGTCTCTCCACTTGAGCCCCCACTCCCCCGCGCCTCCATCTCCCACGATTAGCGAAGAGCGTTGTTCTCGTTGTGTTTTCCGTCCTTCTTGGCATGAGCCAACAACACGAAATCGTAGTGTAGTTGGCTTTGTTTTCCTCTCGAGGTGCGTCGCTGTTTCCCACAAGGACGCCCTTGCGGCTACTCCATCGTTTTGCTCCCTTGTCGGGTGCAGTATCTCAGTATCATAGACATCGTTGGCGGATTCACCGAAGCAGCGTGCTAAGTGGCTTTGTCGGGAGGATTTTCGGCCTTGAGGTAAGGCGGTTTTTGTTTGCTGGCTTGTTTTGTGGGTGCAGAGAAAATGGCGATGCACTGAAAAAAAAAAACGACACTTATAACTTTCACGCTCCTCCCTTCAGTTTTCTTTTGGCTTCCCTTTTTTCTCTGCGAGACTCTGCTCTTGGCATGCCCTGCCGCTCTTCGGTGCGTGCCTCTGTGTGGCGGGGGGTACCGTAGTCGGGTGATGCGCCCGTTCACAACTTTATTGTGACATAACGCAACCTTGGGGTAACCGGAACCCGCAGAAAAGCAAAAAATGGGCCACAGTTAAAACTGGCCAAAGCAATGGGGAAGAGCGAAACAAACAAAAACTCTGGTGCTAAACAGCTCACTGCACTTTGTCCTGTTCTCTAGCAATTTCGGGGCCGGGAAGACTCGACGTGTTCGATGTGCTTGCGATTGTTGCGGAGAGTTGACATTGCCTTCCACATTTCTTCAAGACGTTTTGTTCTTTGCTCTCTCTTTCTCTCTTTTGCTTCCAATGGAAGAGACGACTCGGTGGGAGTGCATGTGCGTTCCTTGTGGACATCAAAACAGAGAAGGTGTGCTCAGTGTAGAGAGGAAAACGATCCAGCGGGGTGTACTGACTTCTTGGTGAGCGCTGCACAGCTTATGCCAGCACACCCATGCATGTCTTCCTCTCCCTTCCTTCTTCAGGTTTTCAGTATTCACTTTGGTTTTACGTTAGTGGCGAACGGGCATGCAAGTGGAGTGTGCCAGAACAGGAAAAACGGTGCTTCTTTTTTTTTTTCTATCTTGCGCGTGTTGATGTTGTCCTCATCTCTTTGTTTCGTCTCTTTTCCCTCTTTGTACGCGCGTATGCTCGCTCGTTTTAGTGGGTGTTGTACGAGATGTGTCGCGTGGCGCATGTGGGCCTTTCTCCTTCTCTGCACCCCACCACTGATAAGTGCAGGCTCCAACTTCTTCTTTCCTGCACATGTCTTCGCTCTTTATTATTTTCTTCATGGGTTGATGGTGCGCATGTGTTTGCCTGTGTGTGTGCCACCTTCAGAGGTTCTCCCTTTACTTTTGCTTCTATTTTTTTCCCCTTAGCGTTGCGATGTGCGATGGGTTTCGTCTCGTATTACACCGGCGGGTCCCACGCCAAGCAACTCCCACAAAACGTTAGCTTGGCTGTGCAGTGCTCCTCCAAGAAACGGAAAAGGAGGAAATCATCACCCACCCCACCCACACACGAATCAGACAGCCTCAAGGGAAACACTGCGCACGCACAAAGTACACGAGCTCCATATATAACGACCATTTTTTTTTTTTTTTAGACGGGAGGGAGACAACGGAAAACGATGGAGTGCGACTGCTGGTGCCGTTCTGGCTGGGACTCGATCTTCCTATAGCGCACCGCCTTCAACGAGGTACTTTTACGATAACATGTTGGATATTCAGACAGCTCTCTCTTATTTATTATTTCACTTGTTTCGTTCCTCGTGCGTGTTTACTTAATGTTTGTCCTTTTTGGTTCCACTCTGCCGTTGGCCAGCGTCTATACCTATCCCTTTTGTCAGTTTGTTTCTCCCGCGTTCTTCTTTCAATTAGCCTGAAGGCGTTTGTGGTGTGTGCGTCTGTGCATGTGTGTGTGGCCGTTGATCTTCTTTGTTGGAGAGGTCAACTGACGTCAACTCAGAGACAAAGTAAGGAACGAAAAAGAGAAAACGTAAGCCTCGCGCACGTCTTTCAACCACCATCAAAACACGCTGAGCCACCGTCTTTCCCCTTCCTTTTCTTCTCTCTCTCTGTTTCTGTTTTTCCTTTTCTTCTGTGTGTGTGTGCGTGTTTTGTCTTTCTGCTTTGCGAGTCCCCCTCTCTATGATGCCAGCTTCTTTCTTCTGTATTGTAGTGAAGGGACATCATTTGCTTACGCACGTCTCCATCTCTCTTCCTCTCCTCACTGTCTTTTCTCTTGACATTATTGCTCTAATTCCTTTTCTTAACTCTCTCGTCCCCGCATTTTCGTTTATCTTGTTGACCTCTCCTTAGTTGTGTCATGTGCCATTAAGCGATTACTACATTTCATTTCAGCTAGTGCATGTGTTTGTGCTTGATAGAGACTAACTGACTTCTTTTTTCTTTTTTGGTCCCTTCATGTACTTTGTTGTTGTTGTTTCCCCTCACTTTTGCCTGATTTCATTTCAGAGCGCTACGGATGAAAGTGGGGGAAGGCGCTGCGTGCGCGTACGTCTGTTTGTTCGCAGGTGGGTAAGCGGTTTGGTGAATCGGTGTCACGCATTCCGCTGGCCATATGATGTTGCTCTACCGCACCCTTCAATCCCGTCCCCTGCTACCCCACTTCTGAAGGGGTGCGTACGAACGGGTGAAGAAGGTATCTAAGCTCGAACCAGCACCTTCTGCATGCGATCGACCTCCTAGCTATTCTATCTAAGGGAGTGTGCTCTTTTTTTTGTTCGCCTGCGAGCTGCGTGAGTGTGCCTTCACATTCACTCATGTGTAATCTAGGCTATCGCTGTGCTATCGGTAGTGCACCTGCACCACAGACGTTTCTCTCGCTGTTTCTTTTTCTGCCTCTTCCTTTTAGTATCCCTTCGCGCTCTCTTTGCGTTCCTTTCTTGTTGCGTGTTTCTTCTTTGCCATCCTCTACACGTCTCGACAGGTGCAACCGAGGAGCAGCCACAGTGTAGTGCCTTCGTGTAATGACGTGGCTGCAGCTCCCCAAGCAATCCAAAAAGAAAATGGAAGAGGGGATCGAAACGGGGAAGAGGGATGCGAATGTGTATGACTTGACCACAGGATGCGTGAGAGGAGTGCTGCAAGCAAAAAAAGAATCGTGCGTCGCCTCCTCCTCTCGACGTGCGACTGCCTGTGTGGTGGCTTCTTACTGGCGCGTACCGTCATCGCCCACCAGCGTCATTGCACAGTGGCTTTTTAGTTGCTTCAAATCTATGCGAAATTGCCTCCCCTTCTCTTAACTCAAGAACCCTTGAGTGTGAAGCGTGTGATGTGCGGTAACAACCGGAAGGTGTTTTCATTCAAACTGCGATCTCGTCGTCGCGCTTCCGTCTCTCTCTCTCTGTAAGGGTGTGTATGTGGCACTTGCTTTTTCTTGTGCAGGTGGTGTTTGCGTTTGTCGTTTCTTAACGGGGCACCGCGCTGACTCGCCCGCGCATGCTCCACCTCCCGTCTCCTCGCCTTGTTGGGTTGCTGTGCCCTTCCTATCTCTGCTTTCTCTTTGTGCTCGCGTTGCCCGTCGACACTGAAAACGGTGAAACTTGTTTTAAAGCCACCATAGCCTTCGCTCTCACTGCTCCCCTTTACGTTGCTGCCGGAGATTAAAGGACAACACTACGGTAAAACGAAGAAAAAGCGAAAGCGTGAGCGTTGCTTCTTGGGTTCGTGTTAACCTGACGACTTATGTGTGGTGTCTTCTGTCTTTTTTTTGTTTGCCTTTCACTTTTGTAAGCTGCATTCGAAGGTGACGGAGTACGCGTCGCCAACCAGCTCTAACCTCCTATGCACGATTGCTATTCTTGCTTCTTCTTTGGCGCTTGTGTTTTCTCTCCCTTGTCTCTCCCCCCCTTCGCAATTTTTTTTCTGTTTTGCTTCTGTACTTTTTGTTTTTGTGTGCAGCCGTGCGTCCCCGTTTGCCTTTGCGTTGACGTGTGTACCCTCATACAGGGTCTAGATATGTCTGTGCTCTGCCCTCTCTTGCTCATTCTTCCTATGCCTTTATGCGTGAGTGCAACCCATGTCGAGATAAGGCGAGTGAGAGTGTACAAGTGCTTGAGTCAGTGTGGCCGAGAGGAGAGCGGTGTGCGAGGCATCACTTTGCAAGAGGAGGTGGCGCGGTGCGGATGTCGTCATCCCTCTCCGCCTTTTGCATGATGGTGCGTACGGTAACGGGAGTAAGACTGGTGACAACGACGATGACCAGTAGGCAAGTAGGATTTCAACGTAGAAATGGAACTCATTTTGGGGAGCACAGCAAGTCGTCCGGCATTTGCAGGGGAAATACACGTGATAAGCCAGGGATCCTCATCTTCGGTAAAGGATGAAGCCCTTCTCCGCAACTGACTCCCTTCGCTTTCTCCGTGTCATCTCTTTTCGTTCCCACCTGTGTGTTTCTCTTCTGGTCTCTCTTCCCTTTCTCTCCTGCTCGTTCTGTTGTGCTCTTGATCGTGTGTCCTCAGTCCTGCTTCGCGCAGAGCGGAAGAACTCGCTTTCTTCTTTCAACCTTTTCCACCCCTCATCCTCACGCATCTCGCTGGTGTCTTTGGTCTCTACTTTTGTGGAAAAGACTTCGTTCCTCGTCTTTCACCCCCCCCCTTTTCTTCGGTCCCATCTTCTTTTTTCGTATTCCCTCTCCCCCCTGCTCAGCTCTACTTCACCGAGCCAAGCAACAATGCCCCCCCCCCCCCCGCGATCACTGGCAGCGAAAGTCTAGTTAACGATCGACTCCTGTGCGGCGCACATGCTGACTTCAGCTTTTTGCTCTGCTGTTTCTGTGAGCCTTCGCTTCACCAAAGGCCACTCGGGGGTATTCATGGTCAGGATCTTTCCACCAACCATCACTCAAGCTCACCCGCAAACACTTTCCCTCTCTACTCTTTTTCGCAGCCTACTCGACCTCTACCTCCCGTCACACGTGGGCTTCACCACTTGTTGTTTTTTGTGTGTCCCCCCTCCCCGAGAGTGACTCAACGTGTGAAAGTGCGTGTGTGTGTGTGTGTGTCTGCTGGTCTAGTAAGGATAGGTGGTGGTCTCTTGTCATACCTAACGCTGGTGATGGTGGAGCGAAAGATTTGTTTGCCAAGACTACGACATCTTCTTTTTCGTTTTTTTTTTTTTGTTTTCTTCTCAGACTTTTACCTTTTTTTTCTCACTTCAGATCTGCTTGACTTACCGTCGTTAATGTAAGTCTTGTAGCGTGCCTTGGTGGAGGTCTCTGAAGGTCGTGCCAAGAGTGGATAACAGGGTGGCCGCTCAGACTCAGGGTCCCCTGCAGTGCTCTTGCATATTTTCTCTCTTTCTTCGCGCCTTTCTGCTCTGTCAGTTTCCTCTTTCTGTGTCTCTCGTCGCTCTTGACGGGCAGTTTCATGGGTGCCGCACCGGTCGCCGTCTCTGTAAGACGTGCACAAGCGAATTCGTGAATCTTCGTGTGGTACACGACAAGTTTTTTTTTTCATTTTTGCCTCTTTCTCGTCTACTTTTGGCCACGGATGTTTTCCTTTCTGATTGAAAAAGGGAAGGAAAAGTATTGACGGAGCCCCCTTCGCCGTGTGTGCGCGCCCACGCATGGCGGATTGCCGCTATTTTCTTTCTCTGTTTCATCGATTTGTGTACTCTTTCAGCTTACTGCCTCCTTTTTTTTGAATCTTCTCTCTTCCTGTGAGACACTCTTGTGCTCGTATGCTTCTCCTTGTGTTGTCACAGTGCTGTTTTGCGTGCTATTGTTCTCTATGTCGTGCATGTGTACTTGTGCGCCTCTCCTCTCTCAAAGAGTCTTTTTCTCCCCTCACCCCTGAACCCCTCCACCTCTCGTATTCATCTTTTTTTTTGTTTGCTTGTTTGGTTTCTCTTTTTTATTTTTATTAACTCGGTGATCTCGCAGTGGTTCTTGTTCGATTTCTCTCGTAGTGCTGATTCTTTTCTTCTTTCCTCTATCCCGTCTATGTGCTTCTGCATTTCCTATTATGTCCCTGTGCAGGTAGGCGTACTTGCACGTGTCGGTGCGTGTGCGTCGTAATGCTTTCTGTTTGTTGTTGCTGCTTGTTTTTTTTCTTTGTAGGCTCTCGTCCTCTGAGACCAAACACCCCTTGTGGGGGCGCTGCCTCTCTTCTGCGCTTAGCGCACATTTCTGCTTCTGTGAGCCCTTCATTTTTTTTTTCTCCGCCCCTCCCCTTTTTGTTTACCTGCTGTTCTTTTCGTTTTTTTTTTCACATGTGCTTGAGCGTGTTGCAATCCGTTGCTGTTGCATTGACTGTAGGCGTTTTTTTTTTTGAGGTTGATTATGATGACTGACCTCTTTTTCTCTATCACGTCTCTTCGCTGTTAGCGCCAGGGACTTTCAAGTTTTTTGCTCGACGCTGGTGGTCTTTTCGTTTCCCTGTGCGTCTTGATCCCTCCCTCTCCTCCTCCCATTTTCTTTCTCAGCTACGCTTTTGCTTTTCTTTCCTCTCTCGAGTGTCTACGCTTGTCATGCTGCCACCAGTGCGCCGCCAAGCATTCATTCGTGCAGTCGTGAGAGCGGCTGGAGTTGAGGGAGAAGAGAATGTCAGCTCTCGACTTTGGTATCGTCTTTTTTTCGCGTCTGTTGTTGTTACCAGCTCCCTTGTTGTCAAGGTGGCGCGTTCGCTCTCTCATGCACTCTTCTGTTTTCCCCGTTTCAGCCAATTGCCCCGTGTAAGGTGTTTGGCGCATGCTGGACGGATTAACGTATTGTGCATTCCTGTAAACTTTTTTTTCTTCTGTTTTCTTTTTTTTTCTGCATTCGAGTGTAGTCGCGCCCATCCCGTCCTCATTCCTTGGACATCCAGAAAAAGGTAACGTGGCCCGTGGAGCGAATAACACGGCGCTTGGAAGGGCATAGTTGGAGGAAACGAAGGAAGGCGACAAGGAACGAGGGCTTGCAGAGAGGAGATCTGTGCGCAATGGTGGTCAGCCGAATTGCTGTTTCTCTCCTCTCACCTCACCTCTTCCTTCTCTTCTCTGCAGACGCCTTCACCGTATTACTGCTCTTGTGCTCGTTTTCTTTGATCGTTGGCATGAGGGCGGCGAATCGACTCACGATGCAGAGGCAAAAAGAAAAAAATTGATTGCGGTTCCTCCTCCCTTTACTCCACTTCAAACTCTTCCCTCTTTTCTGTTTTTCCCCCTTTTTGTCTACATGCTGGCGTCTTTCTCTCCTTCTCTTTCTCAATGTGTGCGCTTCTCGTGATTTGTTTCTCAGTACCTTTCTCATCGACCATTTTCCTCCTCTCGGCAGGTCTCTCCTCGTCTTCTCACTGTGAATCTACTGATCGAAGTACATGAGGCGAACGCTGGTATATCTCCGTGCGCCTGTGTGTGTGTGGGTGTGCTAACCCGCCATGTTCAAACGACACTCAGATCCTCCAGTGAGGGCCATAGAGAGCTCACCCGCGGTCACGTCTCGTGCCGCTGGCTTGCGTGTACGTGTGCACGTGTCTGCGTGTATCTCTGTCTCAGTCAAGTGTACATCCCAGCGACTTGTAAAGCAAAGAGAGAGAGGGAAAGAGGTGTGTGCATGAGCGCGTGCCTCGCGGGTGCAGTGGCCCGTCAACTTTGACGTTCTCTCAATTTGACCCGCGATGTCCACCGTCGTGGCAATGGGTGAGTGAGCGACTGGCTAAGTTGAAGGGATGCTGCTATGCCTGGGCGTGCCACCGCCAGAGCACCGAGGGCACACGATGTGTGTTCTCCTCTACACAGGTTCTTATGTCTTCCTCTCTCAGGGCTTTCCGCTGCTGTTCGGCGGTTGTTTCCCTTTGGCATTTTTTCTTTTTGATTTGGGTGTGTATGTGTGTGTGCTCGTTTGTGTCTGCCGGGGAGTTCCCGTGCGGCGCATGCACACCCACCCAACATTTTTTCATGTTCATTTTTTGTGCGCTTTTATCGCTATCGCTGTCACTGTGGTCTCGTCGCTTTTTCCGCACTTTTATTACCTACCCTACGTGCGTGTGATGACCTATCGAAGCTTGGCGACTTGCACGCATTCCGACGACAAGAAGGAACCGCATACACACCAACGTACTGACACATTCTTACCCTCACACGCACGCAGTCTCGCGAGTTGGTGCGGATCAGAGAAGTCTGTGCATGTACCACTGCATAAACGACACTTGCTCTCCTTTCGTCTTCAGTCCTTCTCTATTTCCTCCTTTCTATTGACCCCCCCCCTTTTGCCACACTCAACTCCAATGCCGGTTGCGTCCCTTCCTTTCCTCAGCAATTCTTGTGCGCGGGGGTGCTCGACAAGTGTGTTGCCTTTGTTCAGGAAAAGGAGTGAAAAAAACAAAACATAACACAAAATGCGACAACACGAGTGTGATTGCCGATAAAGTGCCCGCTCTCCTCTCTCTACGTGTTGTCCCCTCTCGCATTTTTCGCCTTTCCGTACTGCGGGAAAATAGCCGAGCGGATGTCACAGAATAGCGGGTACGGCCGTGAGGAAGGGGAATGCCTCAGCGATGCGCCGCATGAGTCCCCTCTTTTCCTCTTCGTTGACCTGTTCTCGCCTCCTCCGTCTTGATCGCGTTTCATCTCACCCACTTTCGCTCATTCATCCCGCGTTCCTTTCTTCTCCCCGCGTTTCTGAATTGATATCGTCTGTGGAGCACTGTGGGTGCGTGAAAAGAAATCACTGCAAGTCGACGCAGAACAATATTGCCCCGACGCGCGTACTGTTGCTGAAACTCATCTCTTGTCCCTCACATCCACACACAAGCCTTTTTTTGCTTGCAACTCCTCAGGCTGCTCTCTGCACTGGTGTCCTTGGTAACGCAAGGCAGCGCTGTTGCAACGGAAAGCGAAGCGCTGGGCCGCGGTCGCTGTGGTGCGCGAGGAGGCACAACTGACAGGAAATCTGTTTTCCTGCTCAAGTGCCTCTGTTTCAAGGTCATTTTCTCGGAGCCATCGAAAGCGTCGTGCACGCACCCCTCATCACGCTAATCATAGAAGTACTAGCTATGGAGAACTTCCTCCGCAAGGCGCGCGAGAGAATCCAGCGCAAGCTGGAGGCAACAAAGATGGGATCCAAGTACTTTGCGCAGACGCGCCGCGGCGAAATTGCGGAGCTGCACAATGACCTCAACGGCACAGACAGTTATCGAAAAAAGGCTGCGGTGAAGCGCATCATAGCCAACATGACGATGGGGCGGGACGTGAGCTACCTCTTTGTGGACGTCGTGAAGCTGGCTCCATCGACCGATCTGGAGCTCAAGAAGCTCGTTTACTTGTATGTGCTTAGCACCGCACGTCTGCAGCCGGAGAAGGCCTTGCTGGCTGTCAATACGTTTCTACAGGACACTACGAACAGCTCCCCTATTGTGCGGGCGCTTGCGGTGCGGACAATGATGTGCATCCGGGTGGCGTCGGTGCTCGAGTACACGCTGGAGCCGCTGCGCCGCGCTGTGGCTGATCCGGACCCCTATGTGCGCAAGACCGCCGCCATGGGCCTCGGCAAGCTGTTTCATGATGACATGAGGCTCTTTTACCAGCTGGACTTCAAGAAGGACTTGGTGGAGCTCCTTAACGACAACAACCCAATGGTCGCATCTAACGCCGCGGCCATAGTGTGCGAGGTGAACGACTACGGTAGCGAGAAGATTGAAAGTAATAGCGAATGGGTGAATCGACTCGTCTACCACCTGCCAGAGTGCAATGAGTGGGGGCAACAGTACATCCTTGAACTACTGGCTGCCCAGCGTCCTTGTGACAAGGAGAGCGCCGAAACTCTGCTGACGCGCGTTCTGCCCCGTATGAGCCACCAGAACCCGGCGGTTGTGATGGGAGCAATCAAAGTAGTCGCCAATCTCGCGAGTCGGTGCTCACCAGAGTTGATTGAGCGCTGCACTGTGCGGGTCAACACGGCCCTCCTAACGCTGGTGAGGCGTGATGCTGAGACGCAGTACATCGTGTGTAGGGACATTCACGCACTGCTGGTCATCTTTCCGAATCTTCTGCGGACAAACCTTGACGTCATTTATGTGCGTTACAGTGACCCGCCGTTCGTTAAACTGGAAAAGCTGCGCCTGTTGTTGAAGCTGACCACGCCATCCGCGGCGCCGGAGATCGTCAAGGAGTTTGCTGAGTACGCATCGGGGGTCGATATGGTGTTTGTGGTCGAGGTGGTGCGCGCCATCGCCTTGCTCGCCATCAAGGTAGATACCGTGGCGCCTGACTGTGCAAACCTGCTCCTGCAGATTGTTGATCGGAAGCCAGAGCTGCTACCCGACGTGGTGACAGCCGCAAAGGATATTGTGCGCAAGTACCCAGAGTTACTCATGCTGGATACCTTGGTGGCCGACTACGGCGCTGACGACGTCGCTGGGGAGGAGGCAAAGGTGTCGCTTCTGTGGATGCTCGGCGAGTACTGTGACTTCATCGGCAACGGTAAGGACATTATTCAGCGTTTCATTGACACCATCATGGAGCACGAGCAGCGTGTGCAGCTCTCGATCCTCAGCGCGGCGGTGAAGATGTTTCTGCGAGAACCACAGGCGATGGAGCCGCAGCTGAATCACCTGCTGGAGATGGTGACGAAGCACAGCGACGACGTTGATGTGCGTGACCGCGCATTTGCGTACTGGCGTCTGCTCTCCAAGAGCATTACTGTAGAGCAGATGAGAAAGGTGGTCCATGGCCAAGTAGTGCCTGTGAATGTGGATCGCACCTTCAGCGATGCCATGACGATGGCAGACCTAAAGAAGTCCCTCAACACTGCCGCTATCGTATTCTCTCGCCCGTATCAGTCGTTTCTCCCTCCCTACGGGCTGGCGGGCGTGGAGTTCGACGAGGAGGACACTGAGGACGATGATGCAGCGGAGCTGCCGCCGACACCGCCGATGGGCACCCAGGACGGCTCACCAGCGCCTAGCGCTGCCCAAGGAGGGTACGATATGTTTGAGTTTGCGGGGGATGGAACCGGGGCACGGCACCAGGTGGCAAGCGGCAACAACGGTGCTCAGCATGCAGATCCCCTTGGTGACTTATTCAGTGTTTTGCCTCCCCCCGTCGCTGGCTCCTCGCCAGCCTTTCAGGCAGCACCGGGATTACATGCGCCGCCATCACCGCCAACCGCAACGAGAACCATCGAGGATTTGCTCGCGAATAGTATGGAGCGCGGAAGGCAAGCAACACTAGGGCAAATGTCTTCCGCACCGCAGCCCATCGATAGAGGGACGCAGCTGAATGATATCCTTTCCTAAGCGGAGTGAGTACACCTACAACGGAACGACGTTATTCGCTGTGGAAGCAGAGAGGCGCATGACTTGTGGAGAAATATTGTGCGTTGAGAGTACTGAGTGCATGCACGCAGGTTACACCTGCGTATTCCTCTCCACGCTCTCTTACAATCCTTTTCGGCCTCTTCCCCTTCACACTATTCCATATCAAACAGACGTTGCTTATCATTCTTCTCCTCTTCATCACTTTGCCTTGCCCAGCCCCCTCCTCATTGCTCTACCAAGCCTCTGGTTCGTTGGCTAGCACTGCACGTGTTCTCTTCTTTGTGCTCTCTTTTTCTCACTGGCGGGGTACATTTCATCGTGAATTTGGAACTTTTTTTTCCTTTGCTGGTTCGGGGTGTTTGTCGGCCCTTCGCTTGAGGGACACTTCAGTGCGTGGTACCCAGGGCCCAGCCCTCCTCCCCCCACTCTGTGTGAGGACGCCAAGCAGCCCCCATCATCGCTGCCAGTGCCGAAGCAGTTCCGACGTTGACAGGGTCGGGTGCCTGCGGCATGAGGAGGGTTGGAGCGCTTTACCGCTGCTGATTCTGGCGGCCGGGTCGTGGATGGCGTTGCGCCGGAGCGGCCTACGACAGCGAGCACGTGTGTGCCATCCATATGATGGGCAAAAGTGTCCCCGCTGCTGGGCGGCATCTCGCCCCCGGCGCCGGCTGACTAGCGGTGTGGGGACTCTGCGTGCCACCCCGGGGGCTGGGGCAGCTGGTGGCCGGCGCAAATGGGAGCGGGAGTGAGGCGGCCTGCGGAGCGGGGGGTGGGCGGGGCATGAGGGAGAGACGGTGCTCAGGTCACCGAGGCGGCACTGCTGTACCGCGCGTGTCCGTCGGCCGCTTGGCCCTGCGCGATGTGCCTGCTGACAGGCCCTGGGGCTAGAGTGGCGTTTGAGGTGGTGCTGCATCGCGGAGAATGGACGGGTTTGCGAGGGACACATATTATGGCATGCACGTCTCCATTCAGTGTGGTAGCTGATGACTACAGCTCTACTGATTCGCTCTTGCGGTCGGGCTGTGCGTTGTGGTAGTGAAGGTGCAGGGGTTGATGCTCTGTTGCTCCGTAAGCAGAAAAGAAGATGAGATTTTACTGACGTGAGTTACCCCCTTTTCTCAGCATTTGACGCTTCATTCACGAGCAGGAGAGGGGGAAGAAGAGCACCTGAGGCGTGCATCTGCCATGGAGACGCGAGCGGCCACTCTACAAGTCTCACTTTCACGACCTTTGCTTGCAAGAACTCGTGCTTCATATATGTCCCCCTCCCTTAGCAGGTAGTGCTTCTATTCGCCAACTTGTCAGCGTGGCTAAGTTGTCCGCCTCTCGCCCCATTCCGCTTTCCGTTGCATTGCCTCTCCCTTCTTCCGCTTCTTTTCTCGTCTCTCCTCCATTGACTTCGCTTCCCTTCTTGAACGCCTCGTACGCCTTAAGCGGAGATCAGACCCCCCCCCCACCCACACACACACACACACGTTTGTGTCGTGATAATTTCTCCAGCACAGAGCTCACCGCTGTCCCCCTCCTCTTTCCACCACACACCGTCACGTCGCTGTAAGGGCTCGCCTTGCCGGTTCTCCCGTTACGAAGGATACAAGAAAATGCTCCGCCGTCTCTCCGTGTGCGTGCCGTCTGTCAAGGTGGCACGCTTCTACACCCCATCCGAGGAGCTGAAGAAGCTCTACGCTAGCGACTTTGAGCGCATGGACTTCCCTGTTAATATCATCCCCAGCGATTCTGTCACCTTCGCCAAGTTCCTGTACAAGGCCGTGGAGCCGAAGAACAGCTTCGACGCCATTTTGAAAGACTTCCAGACCATCGCCGCCTCCATCCCGAAGCTGCCAGTCTTCTGGGAGCGTACCGTGGTGGTGAGTGAGGTGAAGGAGTTCAAGTCACTCTCTGCTCCGACGATCTTCACGCTGGAGTGGATGCAGAGCAACGGCATGCTAGACTTGCTTCCGGATGTGGTTGAGGTGTACGAGACCTACGTCAACGCCAAGATGAAGCGTGTAACAGCCAAAATCCACGTCGCCCCTGGTAAGGAGCAGGACCGGGCCCTGATAGAGAAGGCGAAGAAGGTAGCGGAGCAGGTTGTCAAGGACAGCAAGGAGCTTGCCGGCTATACGCTGGTGCTGAAAGTGATGGTGGACCGCTCTATCGTGGAGGGTTTTGCTGTGGATGTGCAGGGAACGTACGTTAACAACGCTGTTGGCCGTCAGAAGGAGACGCAGGCGTCCGGTGAGGCCGACTACACCACCATCCCGCCTCCGCGCTTGACCAAGACGACCTGGGAGGACAACATTGAGACAGAGATGCTACGCAAGTACCTCGACAGTCTCGCCCTCTACGACGCCGAGGAACTCAAGAACGGCGTTTAAGTGCAGCGCTGCTTTGCGTGGCTTTGTTTCGTGGTGCAATCCCCCTCCCTCCTTCTGGAGCAATGCGCATGCGCCATGTGCAAGAGCGCGCCCTGCGGTTGCAGAGAGAGCCAACAGTCGTTTCTGCAGGCACGTCAGGGTGGATGCACTTTGTGTTGCCCAGATAGCTCCCTGACTTCCTCGCCGCCGCCGCCGCCACGGCGCCTTTTACGCTTCCACATACACTGGATGCTCGCACCACTCCCCGTTTTCGCTGGCATCAACTGTTGTGGCAGGTAACGTAGGAGGAGTCATATGGAGTGTGGGAGGGGAGCGGAGGGAATTTCCTTGCAAACCAAGCGTGTCTCTGTCGCTATTGAAAGCGCGGCTTTCATTCTCTGTCCCTCGGTCATGTTTGCACACCACACCTCGCGCGTCTTGTCGCTATGTAGCAGAGATCTTGGGTTTCTCTCTTAGGGCTTTGTTGTTGTTTTCTCTCTAGTAGGCACACCTTGTAGTAACGCATCTTTACGAATCCAGCATGGAGCAAGCGCACACTGCGATCGGGTGGCAACACGGTGAGTCCGCATGGAGGAGCTTTCGTTTTTCTCCCCTTGTTGTTCCTTTCTCTCCGCGTACCTCCTTGCTGTCGCGCGGTGTAGCTGCCCGCAGACTGCGCTTAGTGTCCTACCCGGCACCATATATGTCAGTACGGACATGTGTGGGTAGCGCTTCATGTGCCGCCCCTACCCGTGTCGACGTCATGTTTCACCAGAGCGCGCCTGATGGGTGGGGCTCTGTCGAACCTTCTCGTTGTGTTGTAGCGGTTTTAGTGTACATGAATGGCCTTCCAAGTGTCACACCGTTGTGCATGGCTTCAACAGTCTTCTTACCTGGTCTTCTCCGCGATCTCGCTTCGTCTCCCTAACGTCCTTTCTCTTCCCCTCTTGCCGATATCTGGGGTAATGATACACCCACACACACACACACACATACGCATGCATGGGTGATCACTGATCACCCCCGCGGGGGCTCTGCTGCTAAGGTATCGCTCTGTTTGCTTCCTTCATTCCGAACTTCTTGAAAAGCCTTTGTTTATAGCTATTCCTCCTCTCTCGCTGGCCGTGCTGCTGACCTCTTTATCGATTCTGCCCCACGATCTCACCCACACCAAACAGAGCTCCGGCATGAAGTCCCTCTACCCTACCGCCCGCCGTGCGGCTGTGACTTACCAGCTGCACGGCTGCACAATCCACGAGCCGTACAACTACCTCGAGGAGCCATCCAATGCCGAGACGAAGGAGTTTGTGCGGCAACAAAACGATGCATTTGAGACCTACATGAAGTCTTCTCACGAGACGCGAACCAAGATAGCGGAGCGCGTGACGGCGATGCTTAACTACGCGCGTACAAGCAACCCCAGCCTGCATGCCAGCAAGTACTACTACCATTACAACACGGGCCTGCAAAACCAAAGCGTCATCATGCAAGCAACATCACTCAGGGACGACAAGCCATCTGTCTTTCTCGACCCAAACACACTCAGCGCCGACGGCACCACTGCGCTCAAGGCCCATGCGTGGAGTGAGAACGAAGAGATGTTTGCCTACAGCCTGAGCGACAAGGGCAGCGACTGGCAGTACATTCACGTGCTCAACGCGAAGACGAGGGAGCGGCTTCCGGACAAGCTGAACTGGTCAAAGTTCTCCGACATCTCGTGGTGGAGGAATGAGGGCTTCTTCTACCAACGCTACCCCGAGCTGAGTGAGGAGGTCGACAAGGGTGCCGAGACAGACTTGTCACAGAATCAGTACGTGTGCTTCCACAAGGTAGGCACTGCACAGTCGGAGGATGTGGTCATTCTGCAGGTTCCCGAACACCCCCAGTGGATCCTGGCGTCCAAGGTAACAGACGACCAGGAGTACCTCGTCATCAGCGCCATGGATGGATGTGAGCCGCACAACCTTATTTGGATTGCGAAACTGCCCGCCTCTTACGGCGACCTGCAGAGGCCGCTGGCGTTCAACAAGGTGGTGAACACGTTCGTCGGCGAGTACCGCTACCTCGGCAACGAGGGCAAGACGTTTTACATGACGAGCACGAAGGAAGCCCCACGTAAAAAAATTATCTCCCTTGAGTTTGACACTGCTGAGGAAGTCGATCTCGTTCCTCAGCAGCAGTCGGTGCTGAGCATGGCTGCGCTTGTGAAGGACACGCTGCTCATGGTCTACCTTGAGGACGTCAAGGATGTATTGTACTACCGAAAGCTGCACGAGGTAGCGGAGATGACGAAGATAGACCTGCCGGTTGGCACTGTCACCTCCTTATTTGCCAGCTACAAGAAGGACTTCGTCTCTTTCAAAATCTCCTCGTTCATGTTGCCCGGTCGCTCCTATGTGATGGACATCAACGACCCGCAGGGTTCACTGACTGTCTACAGAGACGACACGGTGGACGACCTCAACGTCGACGACTACGCCACTGAGCAGCGCTTTTACGAATCCGTGGATGGCACAAAGATTCCGATGTTTATCGTGTACAAGAAGGGGTCCCTGTCTGCCAGCTCGCCAGTGATGTTGTACGGCTACGGTGGCTTCGGCATTTCGCTGACCCCTAGTTTTAAGGCGTCATACATCGTCTTTCTGCAGAATCTCGGCGGTGTTCTCGCAATTCCGAACATACGCGGCGGCGGCGAGTACGGCCAGTCGTGGCACGACTTCGGGCGCCTCACGAAGAAGCAAAACTGTTTCAGCGATTTCATCAGCGCCGCGAAACACCTCCACGACAATGGCATCGGTTCCCCTGCCACGACGGCCATCATGGGCGCCTCCAATGGTGGCCTCCTCGTCGCTGCCTGCGCTAACCAGGCCCCTGAGGCGTTCTCGTGCGTCGTGTGCCAAGTCGGCGTCCTGGACATGCTCAAGTTTCACAAATTCACCATCGGTCATGCTTGGATCCCAGAGTACGGCAACCCAGACAAGGTGGAGGACTTTAAAGTGTTGGAGAAGTTTAGCCCCATCCACAATGTACGCACTGGCGTCAAGTACCCGGCGATCCTCGTGGTGACCAGCGACCACGATGATCGTGTGGTGCCGCTGCATTCGCTGAAGTACGTTGCCACGCTGCAGCACACGAACCCGGAGTTGGGTGGTCCCTTCCTGGCGCGTGTGGAGGTGGCTGCAGGTCACGGCTTTGGCAAGCCCATCAGCAAGACCATCGAGGAGACTTCTGACATGTACGCCTTCATGGCGAAGAGCATTGGCGCGACATGGCACGACTGAGAAGGAAGTTTGTTTCCTTTTCATCGTGTCGATTCAACACGGAGAAGTCATCAAGTATACGTCCATAACCCCAACGCACCTATCTCTGCGGCACCACGGCTAAATCCTTGTTGTCTAGCACGTGCCGTCCTGCCGTTGAATGGGGGGCCATGCGTCTAACGGGCTCTCTCTGTCTTTCCCCGCCCCCTCTTTGGATACGTGCTGCGCGATAGGCGCCAGGCGGAGTTGGGTAGACGGGGCGCCTTGATCCCAACGGGCGGCGTTGAGAGCCTTGTTCGAGAAGGAAAGCGGTGCCATCTGTTGTGCAGGTAACAAGGGGTGGTGCAGGTGCGTGCCGGACGAGCTTAAGCAGGAAGTCGACCAACTGCAAGCCAGTACCGTCTGAGGCCCTGCTCTTTGCCTGGATGCCATCTCTCACCCCGAGTCACTTCAAGCCTCTGCATTCCATGGGATGGTGCGGTGACTATTCACATGGGAGTCTAGAGGACTCGTTGGTACTTTTTGGAGTGGTCTCGTCATGCTTCCAACATCTGTACCTCATCAGCACACCCGGCTGGAGGGAAGTGGCGCCGCACGCTTCGCGCCCAGGCGCTGTGAGGCTGATCGGAGTGGGGCACTTTGCACTTTTTTCGTCCATCAATGGGTGTTCTGTTGACCTCTGGGTTACTTGTATGAATCTGGTTCACCATGCCAGCAGTGACTGCCAGCGCCTGCACACTATTGGATCTTGGGGCCCGTTTCAAGCATCAGATATTTGCTAAGGAACACATCTGTTCTGTTGCTGCCGAGATTCTTAATGAGCAGGGACAAACATGACCATGACCGCAAGCCTGGTTGGCACAGCGCCGCCTTCGACCTCTCCGCCGACACGGAGAGTCCACAGTCGCACCTGAGGGAAAGGGTGGGGAGGGCTGCTTGGGCTTCCGCACAGAGTCGGTACTACGCCCAGATACCACAGTGTGGTTGTTGGCATTATCAGTGCCGAAACCACCGTTGAAAAGGGGAAAAGCGGAGCAGAGCATTCGTGTCGAACACTGTGCAGAGATGCGTGCTTGTGAGTTGGTGGCCTACGTGCTCGTCGAAGCGGCGCCCTCTCTCTTGGCTTTCACCACGCCTTTCCCTCGGCATGGTTTGCCTCTGTCTTTTGGGGAAAGAGAGGGGGAAGGGGGTGTCTCTTGTACCCCCTTCCTTCTTCCCCCGCCATTTGTCTCTCCCTCTCTGCCATTTCTCTCCCTGTAGAGTACTTGTAGGGCATCCTTCATTCTTTGCTCCTGTCATCGTTCATATGCATGCCGCTACTCTTAACCTTACATGTTGTGTCTCACATCGCCGCTCTCTTCTTTGCGAAACCCTTCTCGCTGCGCACTGTTGCGCATTTTTTTCTTGCCTCTCTGCTCTCCTGTTTGTCACATCTTGCACAAATTCACTCTGCTAGCTGGGAGCACCTCAGTGCGTGGTACCCAGGGCCCAGTCCTCCTCCCCCCACTCTGTGTGAGGACGCCAAGCAGCCCCCATCATCGCTGCCAGTGCCGAAGCAGTTCCGACGTTGACAGGGTCGGGTGCCTGCGGCATGAGGAGGGTTGGAGCGCTTTACCGCTGCTGATTCCGGCGGTCGGGTCGTGGATGGCGTTGCGCCGGAGCGGCCTACGACAGCGAGCACGTGTGTGCCATCCATATGATGGGCAAAAGTGTCCCCGCTGCTGGGCGGCATCTCGCCCCCGGCGCCGGCTGACTAGCGGTGTGGGGACTCTGCGTGCCACCCCGGGGGCTGGGGCAGCTGGTGGCCGGCGCAAATGGGAGCGGGAGTGAGGCGGCCTGCGGAGCGGGGGGTGGGCGGGGCATGAGGGAGAGACGGTGCTCAGGTCACCGAGGCGGCACTGCTGTACCGCGCGTGTCCGTCGGCCGCTTGGCCCTGCGCGATGTGCCTGCTGACAGGCCCTGGGGCTAGAGTGGCGTTTGAGGTGGTGCTGCATCGCGGAGAATGGACGGGTTTGCGAGGGACAACGCTACTCAAGTGTGTCTTTCGGCGCTGGGCTTTATACTCCAAACAGCTGTTCTCCTGGCGTGCATGGACGTTGGCAAATGCAGTGACTTATGTAGGCGAGCTAGCGTTTGTGTGGGTACGTGCATCTGTGTCTTACACTCCGGTGAGCTGAAACATATGATGGAGCTGTTGGTGATGTGCAGAGAGGAACCAAGGCAGTGCAAGATGAGCGGCAACAGCTATCCCCGTCAGCTGTTTTACTCCGCTCGCCGAGGCCCATGTGTCTCATGGATGTGACTACCTTGCGACCCCGAGTCTCACCCCTCCCTCCCTCTGGCTACACCTCTCTCCACGCGTTTCTATCGCGGATGCATGATGGTGGGTCTGGGCTGAAGAAGCGGTCTCTCACGTCACGTATGGTGTGATGATGTCGACTAGCTGACAAACAAAGGGAATCGATTTTCTCCGCAGACAGCAGCGTTTGTGTCCTCTTTTTGGTGCTCATTTACTCAGAATCCGGCTCTTTTCTTCGTGGGTGTGCTTTTCGCGTGCATCGACCCATACTCGCACCGAAAACTCCCCCAGCACACACACACAGACACACACAGAGAGAGAGAGAGAGACGGAGTGGTACCGCAGTCATGTCGTCCAATCCCTTGACTTCTCCCTCACAGTCGTTGGCCGCACACTTTCCGGAGCGGACGGGTGGCCCGGCGTGGACGCGACAGGCATCTGCGAATACCACTTGGACGCTTCAAGGGCTCTTCCTGACCGACCTCTGGGAGGAGCCGCTTCACACGTGCAGCCGCACCCGCGATCGCCTTGGCTATATTGACTTCGGCATGGTGATACCACCCATCCGCGCTTTCGTGTACTCCATGCTGCTCCCCTACGCCAGTTACCCCATTGCGCTGGTTCATCTCTATGGGTTTTACCGCTGCACTCGGACAATGGTCTTTCCTAAATACTACAAGCGGCAGCGCTACTCTGAGCGCGTCATGTACGGTGTGCAGAAGCGCGTGTACAACGCGCGAGTGAGACGTATTTTGGAGTCGCAAATCGATGACGTTCAGGAAATTCAGCACGCCCTGGAGGTGGTGGGTTCGACACGTAATCAGTTCGTGGATGACCCACACCACAAGGGCACGGCCTACTTTGTAGTAGAGCAGAAAATCATGAAGCCGGAAGCCATCTTCACCGGTGAGAACTGGGCCTGGGCCTTCATCTCGGACACCTGCCGCTACGTCACGCCAGTGCTCTTCGCGTACCTGTTTCACCCGTCATGCAAACGTTTGACGGTGGACTGGCGGCTGTGGAGACAGGGTCGTCTTCAGTGGCGGCAGGTGCGCCACCCTATTCTCAATTTCTTTAAGACGTACAATGAATACAATCTAGCGATGCGACGCATTAACATTACGAAGCCTGCCCCCAAGGGTGCCCAGCCGTGGAGCCGCAACCTCTGAGCTAGCTGCCCGGGCAGGGGGCCGCTTCTTCTTCAGATTATGACGCAGATTGTCGGCGTCCCGCTACTGATTTCCTGCCTCTCTTTCTCCCCTACCCCCTCTCTCTCAGAAGAATGCGAGAGGGGAGCAGTCGAGAGTGTGCGTGAAGGTCACACGCAGCGTGACGGCTTTGCATGCATGCGGGCGGATAAGTATGCGTTTTTACTGTACATTTGTTAACGTGCGTATTGTCCCTAGACTGACGTGTGTGTGCACATCTGTGTAGGTGTACGGAGAGACGAGAGCGCAAGAAGGAAAAGGGACGAAGCCAAGTAGAGGCCGTCTCTGTTTCGCTGGCTACGCACGACCCGAACACGCGCGCGCACACCAATAGGGTGAATGGCTCAACAAGCGTGTGGCCCCGTTGTGGACGCTCTCACCTTGTTCGTAGTCTCGCTCTTCATTCTTCCTCCATACATGCACCCCTCCCTCTCTTCAAACGCTCTTTCCACGTGTCATATCATCTAACTCCGCCCCGTCCTTTCCGACCGCCAAACGACCCTGCGTTCGTGTATCTCTGTGCACCTTTCTCTGTTCGAAGCCCCACGCACGCCTGCATACGCGCACGTACTTACCAGGTGGATCGCACTCGACACATGGACATCAAAGACGACTACCGAACCTCTGTTGCACGGGCACGCAAGGAGGAGCGTGACAGTCGTGAGCGCTGTCGCCAGCTGCGCAACGAGTACCAAGATGACCTCCTCAAGACGCGCATCGCACAATTCAGAGGTTGCTTTCTGAGTGATGCTCGCTTTCACCTCACCCGCCGTTCCATAGCAGAGGAGAGCTTGATGCTCACGCTTCGAAACACTGCAGCATGCTGGTCGAAGGTCTGCGAGAGGACCATCACCCGCCAGCTCGATATTGAGTCTGCTAAGAAGCACAAAGTATTGCGCGACGCGGCCTTTCTTGAGAGTATTCATCAGCGAGAGGTGGAGGCGCAGCGCAGCGTGGAGGCGAGCGATCAGTCACGGTGGGAGGACTTGAATTCGCGGTACACCGCTCAGCTGCTCGGCGACCGCAACGCAGCAGTGAGCACAACATTGGAAGACGTGATGAAACGCACTGCGGAGTGCTTGAGTGAAATAGAGGCGAGCCACGTCGACAGCGCAGGCGCAAAGCTGCTGACGGCATTTTTGGTAAATGCGACGCTGTGGCGGCGGACCAGCGTCGACGACACCACTGCCGCAGTCGTGCGAGAGGCGTTTGATCAAATCTTCCACGGCAGCCCGTACGCCCAGTCTAGCCCAGCATTTCTCGCCCTGTTAGAGTTCTGCTACAGGCAGCACCGAACCACTCCACCGCTGGCGCAGGTGCTGCGGCTGTGTTCGGTGCCCATCTTGGTACTAGATGGCCCCAAGTACAGCGGCAAGAGTATCTTGGCCAGCTTTTTGAAGTCAAAATATCGCTTCCTGTGCATCTCCGATGAGACACTGGTGCAGCGCGCCCTGCAAGCCGCCTCTGATGAGGCGGTGAAGGAAGAGGGAGAAGGCGCTGGTGACTGGGCCCCTCTCGGGCGCTGCCTGCGCCAAGTACTTTTGGGTGGTGGCACCGTGGACGTGCAATTCATGACGGAGATGCTGTGCCTGCAGTTGACGGAGTTACGAAACGCACGTGAGGGTTTGTCGTATGACGCCATTCTGCTCGAGGGTGTCGTCCGCTCCGTTGATGGGTACAAGGCACTGGCGCAGCGTCTCAGCAGCCAACCAGTACACCCGCATCTCAAGGTTGCGCAGCGATGGGGACTGTCAACGACTGCTGACGTCGACGATGGTGCGACCAACGCGGAGGCAGCGGCTGAGAATTTGCCCCCCCTTTTGTGCCTACCCGACCATCTTTCTACGGAATGCGATACACCCGCAAAGCAGGAGCCCAAGGCGCGGCCCCTCAAGAAGGTCGACCTTGCCACCCTTCCTCCTGCAGTGCTGCCGGAGGTAGAGGACACACAGTCCGCCCAGGAAGCGGAGCGCACCTTTGTGGCGCAGGCTCAGCAGGAGCTAGCCTCTCTTCCTACGGTGATCTCCGGGATACTGCACATTAGCTGTGCCCCGGAGGAGGTTTTCCACCGCTTCGCAGGACTGCGCACGGACTGCGAGACCGGAGACAGGTACCACCTCACGTACAATCCGCCGCCCCAGGAGCGGCTTCCGTACATGGTGCCGCTGGGTCGCCCGGATGCGTCGTCGGTGGAGCTGCATGAAGCTGTCTTTCACCACATCGAGGGATGGAGCGCCACACGCCGATGGCTTGCGCAGCAGTCAGAGGGGTCTATCTTTGCCCGTGTCTACGAGCTAGCGGGCGATGGCCCAGCCATCGAGGTGCAACAGGAGGCACTGGAGGCGGTGAATCAAATTATCTCCAACTTTCGAATTAGCCAGCAGCTTCTCGACGAGCGCGATGCTTCCGCTGCCCGGCTGAGCGAGTTGGAGGCAACATGGGCGTCTCAGAAGGTCGCCCGTGAGGCGGAACGGCTGCGGCTCATCGAGCTCTACACCGAGAAAGGCGCCCCAATCCCACCGGTCCTGCAGCCTACCGTGTTGAAGACATCTAGCTCATCGGCAACGAAGCTGAGCGCTGCTGCAGCAAGCGTTATCCTCAAGGCGCTGGCAAATTTCACGGAGCTCTACGAGGCTGACTACGCCGGCGCCTGGCGCAGGACGACACAGCTGGTGCTACTCTTTCTCCGCTACTACACGAGGGTAGAGTCCCAAATGGGATTATACTGGGAGCGGCCGGATGACAAGCAGGCCATCCTGCATCGCTTCCAGCGGAGCTTCGACTCGCTGCCAGCGTCTATGCGAGTGCTACCAGCGTGCAAGGCTGAGCTACACCTTTCCCTGGACGCGCTGAATGAAGTACTGCACAGGTGCATCGCCTTGCGCGATGTCGAGGCAAGGGGTCTGCTTGACACTTTGACCAGCACGACAAGCTTCATGCGGAGCTGGCAGACACTTGTGTGCCAAGGGTTTACCCGCCTCTTACAGGCTGAGGTGGATCGCTACGTCTTTGCGATGCACATATTCTCCTTCTTCCTTGGCGCTGTCACAGGGGAACCTCTGAGGTTCGACGACGGCGAGGTGGACATGCCGCTGCTGTCAATGAACACCCCCGATCGGCCCACGCAATCAACCAGCGTTGCAGCGGATGCTTCGCCGTCGTCTTCGTCGGGCGGAAAGCCAGCCAAGGAGAAGCGGACAGCAGTAGCGAAGAAGGGGCACAAAGCCGTGGAGGAGCAGAGTGAGAAGATTGCGGAGGATCAGCTCGCGGAGGTGGTTCAAGGCGTGCTGAATGGCTTCTCGTCCATCACGGATAAACTGAAGGCTGCTGTGGAGGCTCAGGGAAAGGCGCCAAAGCGCGCCGGCGGTGGAGGCAGTGGCGGCAACAGCAGCACGAGCAACAGCCTTGCCGCACCCGCCGTCATCCTGGCCATCGCCACGGCCAAGTGCTACGGGTTTATGGAGGCGGAAAGGGCTGCTGCCGCCTCCCGGGTGGCGGCGATTCACTCTTGTGGGCGGATGTTGCTTAAGGAGGCGGAAGCGCACGCGAGGAAGATGCGCACGCGAATGGAAGCAGGCCTTTTGAAAGTGATGGAGCAGGAGGCCGCCGCCGCCAACACGGCCGTGTACATTTTGCGTGGATGTGTGGAGTCAGAGAAGAAGAGCCCCGCCATGCATCTGGGCTGCACCACATTTGCTGTGCTTCAGGAGAGGCTGCCGCGTGCCTCACCCAGCGCCGGCAGCGCTTCGGCAGCGCTGGTCTGCGCGTCGAGAATGCCAATGAAGATCAATTCCACATGTGAGGAGCGCTGCAGCTTCCTCACTGATGTACCGCTTCTTGCGCAGCTGAGAGAGCCGCAGCTCACGCTGCACCCAGGGCTGACGGCGGCGCGACTGCTCGAGCTCGTCCAGCAGTTACGTTGCGTTGCGCCTGATTACCAGCTGAGCCGATTCGACTTTCTGCTTTTGGTGGAGGGCAGTGATTACGCCGAAGCCGCGGCCGTCGGTCTGGATGCCGCGCACATGGTCAAAACCCGAGAGGAGCTGTTTAGCACCTTCGACCCGCAGTGCACCGGCTTTGTGGACTGGCGTGATGTGGTTGTGCACCTACTCTTCTGGGTTAGACCGCCCACTGCGGCAACGACGCCAGCAGCCGCCACCGCGCAGAACGAGATTCGCGATATTTCACTGCAGGATCTACTGGACACGCGCGCCAACCTTGGGGTTTGCGGGCTCAGCAAGGAGCAGTTCTTCGACATGTCGTTCTTCTTCGACCGCTACCTTGATGACGCACTGGTGGAGGCCTACACGCACATTTTGTGGTGCACGTTCCACGACGCCACCAACCACATCCTTCAGCCATACACACTGCTTGGCTTCTTGTGTGCCGATCCGCAGCCGATCCGTGGCGTCCAAAAGGCTTTTCGCATCCTCTCCGCCCCCAACGCTGAGGGCCGCATCTCCTTGGAGGAGATGGACTCGCTGTGCCACCTCAAAGCGACAAGTGAGCGCCGGATGGCCCAACTAGACCCGTGCTGCAGGATGAACTTACGGCTTCTCTTCGGCACTGCAGCGACGTGCTCCTTTGAGGATGTCTGCGCCTCGCCAATTGGTCGCAAAATGTTGAACCATGCGGACCTCTTCCGCCGCCGGCAGTTCTTCAAGCGCAAGTAGCGGATCGCCACCGCTGTTGGTGCGCGTATTGGGGCGCACTCCCGCATCACCTCTTTCCAACCATTGCTGCTGCTGGGTGTAGTGAGGCGCGATGAAAAGAACAGCAAGGAAAGAAGGATGAGAGGCAAAGCGTCGCTGTTGCCTTCAGCGTACATGCCAACTTTTTGTTGTTTTACTGTGTTACACGTGTTGTTTCCACTCGCCTTTCCCCTGTCCTTCGCTTTGCCTGCTCACGGAGCCATGCACACGCAGAGAATGTCATGCACGCACCCACAGAGTTTGCGTTGCTCTTATTTCTTGGCCTTCTCTCCCCTTCTACGGGCCTTTTTGGCTTTTGTGTTGTTCGTCCGACATGCGTGTCTCTCTACCTTAGACAGTGTTCAGCCCCGTAGTGGTCACTTGACAAGCTCCCCACCTCGCCCCTTTCCCTGACACCGTCAATCCAGGCACTTTGGCTTTGCTGCCCTTTGTTCTGTTGCTGTTCTTTTCATGTACAGTAGGTTTTATAACTGGTCGGGATGTCCGTCGCGTATCAGGAGGAGCGCTGGGCCGTCGCGCATGTGGGGTGGGTATGTCTGTTTCAATGCCAATATTACTCAAGCGAACGCCCACAAGCAAAGAAAATAGCAGACGTGCTGACGAGCTCAACAGGGCAGAGGAGGGACATAAATGCTGTAAACCGATGGTTCTGCGGTGAAAGCGACGGGCATCGTTTCTGGCTTGCACTCTCTCGCCCACTTCTTGTGACAGCGGCCAAGGGTGGTGCTTGGCGTCCAACACGCAGCTCGGCGCGGCACTGTACGGAAGCGATGATCTGTTGCCAGCCACATGCGAGCTAGAAGGGGTTTGCCTATCGCTGAGTCATCTTCCGTCCCTACAAAGTCGGTCTTCTCCTTGCATATCGCCGTCTGTGCCTGTGCTTTCAGGTGAATTGTGGTGGCGTACCCGATGTGCGGCCTGGCGTTAAAGGAAGCTCTTCTCCTCTTTGTCTGCTCTTGTTACTCCCACTCCAGCGCGCCATGCCTCTGCCGATGCGGGTGCCTGAGCTTCTCCTTCGCTCGTATTTGGATGCTTTTGGGTAGTTCTGCCTGGTAAGCTCAGTTGTACGGCGGTGATTACGCGTTTTCTGTGACGATGGTGACCGCATCGGCGCCACCCACCACCCACCCACGCGTGATAGCACTCTCCTCTTGTCTTCTCTTTCTCTCATATGTTTGGCGTTCAATGTGTCTCATTCGTGCGCCACGAGCTGCAAGAGGGAGGAAAACGAAGAACATAAGGGCCCGTTGGCGGTCTCTCTCTTTCAGTTCGATAAGGGGGTGGAAAACTTCTCTCTATAAGAGAGAGAACGGTGCAGCAAGTTCCCCATCCTTTTGCCGAAAAAGGGCCATTCATTGACTCTGTATGCTTGCGGGTATTTGCCTCATGCAAGACGGTATTAGCGCATCTTTCTCTCTCGTTCTCTTCCTCCCTCTCGGCTTTCTTCCTCTCTCTCTCTCTCTTCCTAGCCCTGGCGGCGTGTGAGACATCCTGCGGAGTTGCTGTGAGGTGCAGTGTACACTGAGCGCACCGTCTACTTCTGGTTGCTGCTACTACTGTTTACTGGCTCACGCAGAGAGAGAGAAACGTTCAATAGATCCTGGCAGAACCCTCGCCTAGGAGGTGCACATCGAGCAGGCAGTGCGTTGCCGTCTTTCAGAGCTCTTTTGTTGTTGTTGTTGAGCTTCCGCGGCTTGCACTGGTGAGTCTCCCATCCCCCTCTCTTGACTCGTCTGCGCTCGTGAGGGTTGGGGCTGCATCAGCCATGCTGTGGGTGGACCGGTATCGACCAAAGACTCTCAAGGATGTCGAACTATACCCAGAGTTGAGGGAGGTGCTAACCCGCCTTTCCAAGGCGCAGGATCTTCCGCATCTCTTGTTCTACGGCCCGTCGGGCAGCGGTAAGAAGACACGCGCCATGGCCATGCTACATGAAATCTACGGCCCCAGTGTTTACTCGGTACGTCTGGAGCACAAGAGCGTGCAGGTGTCTGACAGCAAGGTCGTGGACATCGCCACTCTCAGCTCACCCCATCACATCGATATTAACCCATCCGACGCCGGCTACTACGATCGCTCCATTGTTATGCAGATGATCCGTGAGATCGCGCAGACGGTACCGCTGCACACCACGGTCAACAGCGGAAAGAGCGTGCCATACAAAGTGGTGGTGCTTAACGAAGTGGATAAGATGAGCCGCAGTGCCCAGCATGCGCTTCGCCGGACAATGGAAAAGTACATGAGCACCTGCCGCCTCTTCCTCCTCTGCAACTCAACCTCGCGCCTTATCTCGCCACTGCGGTCTCGTTGCCTCGGAATTCGCGTTGCCTTGCACTCAAAGGAAAATCTGAAGCTGGCCGTGCAGCGCGTGTGCGAGGGAGAGGGCCGACCGCTTCCGTCGGAGGCGTTCTTGCACGCACTCGCGCTGCGCTCTGATGGCAACCTGCGCCGCGGGCTCTTAATGCTGGAGGCGTCCGCGATGACGAGGGTGGATTGGAGCGGCAACGGTGCCACAATACCACAGGCGGACTGGAAGTTGTTTCTGGACGAAATCTCGCACGACATTGTGGCGGAGCAGACACCGAAGAGGCTGCACGAGGTGCGCCTTAAGTTCTACGATCTCCTCGCCCAGTGCATCTCTGGTGAGACCATCCTGAAGACACTGGTGGATAGCTTGCTGACGGCTGTGCCGCCGACCCTTCAGCGCCCACTGATTGAACTCGCCGCCAAGTACGACCACAACATGAAGCTCGGGACGAAGCCAATTCTGCATCTCGAGGCATTTGTGGCAGGTGTCATGAAGCTCATCAAACAACATTAGCGGACCCTCGGCTTGCCAGTGGGTGGGGCGGTGCTCTTAGTTATGGAGACGACGCTGGTACCGTGTTATGCACCGAACTCCTCGAAGAATATGCCAAAGTGGAAAAGATGAGGACAACACGCTCGCCTACTTTTCGTTTTGGTACTCAGCTAAGGTGATGTTGGGCTGCAAGATGGGCATAGAGAAGGTGTCGCGTTGGGAAGCACTCCCAGGGAGATAAGCGAACAGCAACAGCAGAGGGAAAAAGGAACACAAGAAGCGAATGCGCTCGCTGATACGCGATCACGCCCCCGTAGAGAAGAGCTCGTGGTGTAGAAGGCCCTGGTGCTGCTGTATAGCACAGCACCTCTCTCCCTTGCTCACAGATAAGCCGGCAGCCTCTTTATTTGGGTTTCGGTGTTGTTTGCCATTGTTTGAGACTGCCTTTCTCTATTACCTCACTTTCGCGTGCTGCGCTTGATGAGCACTGCTCATCTTCTCTCATCTTCGCCTTTGCGCTCGTCCCCCATTTCTTCCCTCGCCCGCCCTCCTCTTCGGTACGCGTGTGCGTTGCACCGGTGATGCGCTATAGAGAGGCCAGGATAGCATCTCTCTGCACTCAGATCACATCTAGCGCCAATTTTATAAAAGTTTGCCCCTTAAGGAGGAAACGAAAGGTGCGAGAGTCACTGTAGTGCTCTTCCTCTCTTTTCTTCCCACGACGGTCATGATGCTCTTCCGCGTCACGGCGCCGAGTTGTATGCTGTTTCGCCCCACGATGCCGAACATGATGCTCTTACAGCCGACGAACGTGAGCTTTGTGGCGCACTGGTTTTGCGGTCACAAGTACCGTCATCGCTTCATGCGCGACAAGCGCTTTCACCCCTCGCATCAGGCCGCCTGTGACGCTCGCAATCGCTTCAGCAAGCGACGCCATTTTAAGACAAACAGATGGAACTACACACAGGCGTACAAGGACATGCCGTAATGTTGTCGCTGCGAGGCAAAGTTGCCTACACATACACGTGGAAAGAACAAGTTGGGAACGACAAGGAGACACTCGGTGCGTGCGTGCATGTGTGTAGGAGGCGCTTTTCGGGCACGCGCGGTGTTATTCTGGACTGCTACACGACACTGTTTGGAGGCTGCAAAGTGCTAGTTAAGAAGGATTGTGATATCGTTGTGTTGTCACACCCACCCACTCACACACACACGTGCTCTTCTCCTCAGCGCAGCGAGTGTGTAGGGAAAAAAAAGACCGAATACCGACACCATATCGAGAGAGAGAGAGAGTAGGTAGTGCGCATGCAGCTGTCATCTTCGCGGCTGCCGTACTTGAAAGCGAAGGTGCGACCGTGTGGCCTGATACGGATGCGTGCGCCTATGTTGGCACACATGTCAGCAATGTGAATAGGTGCACCGATATCGCCGAGAAGCAGCGTGCTCTCGTCTCTCACCTCTTAGCATGCACACGTGCTTCATATTGAATAACATCACCGCGTCCCCTCTCTTCCCCTCATCTTTCGCCGTATCATCTCTCTCTCTCTCTCTCTGAGCATGCTCTTGGCTAGACGAGAGCAGAAAAAAAAGCGAGCAAACCCATCCGCACGCATATAGAAAGGCGGCTCTTGTGCCGTGACAGTGTCGAGACCCTAGCAACTAAAACAGACCAAGAATCGCATAAGCTGAGGTGAGTTTGCCATTGAGTCCCTCTAAGTCAGCCAGCCAGAACACGCGCTAGAATGCCAACTCCGCGAAGTCAGTCACTCAATACCATACGTAGTTCACTCGGTTACCTTCTCTAGCATCTATGTGGAATTGTATGGTCCGCTATGGAGTGTCTTCGTGACGAGCTGGACGCCACAGTACTCTTTGGCTCTGGGTATGTGTGTGTTGTCGGCCCGCCAAGCAGCGGCAAGACGACGCTCGTGCTTGAGTACCTGGTGGCCCGTGAGCGACAGGCCCTGCGCACTGGCGGTGGCGACGACGCAGCAGCCGTCTCTGTGGAGTATGTGAGCGCTCGCAGTACGTCGCATGGGCTTCTTCGGTACTTAACACATCGCCTGCTTCCCAGTGCGCGACGGCGGCGCCTCAGCTACGAGTGTACCCCGCTGGAGTTTGGTGCATCGCTTGTCGAGTGGGTAGAGGCTCACCCAGAACAGTCGGAGCTGCACCTTGTCGTTGACGACGCCGACATGTTGGAGTGCAGTCTGGAAGAGATGAATTTGTGGCTCTCGCACTACTTGAGCATGCCTGTCAAGCAGAGATGCACCGTTATTTTGTGGACGATATCGGAACTACCGTTGCGTCTGTCCAACTGCTTCCGATACCACTTCATTGCTCACCCGGAGCCGCAAAGCATCGTGCAGTGGCTGCGGCGTCAGTTTGAAAAAGACCAGAGGCTCTTGTCTGATCCTGAATCGGAAGAGGAAGACTCGGAACTTGTGGCTGACGCCTCTTTGACGATCACACTGAACGCCGAGGAAGTGAATCGTGTCGTCTTGGATGCGTTTGCCTACTACGCCACGCACCAACCGATGTGTTCTTCCGTTGTGAGCCGCGACGTTCGTCTGCTCATTCAACGCGTGTATCAGATCCTCCCCCCGCTGTTGCTGGAAGTGGTTGCCGCCCCATCCGCAGTGCCGAGGAAAGCTGGAGAGGCGGCGGCATCTGTGTCCACCGCCACGAACGCAGCAAAGAAGCTGAATGCACGTCATTTCGCCGCAGCCTGGGGCCAGTACCGGATCGATAGTGGTGGTGGCACTTCGTCAGCGATGGCTGGATCTAGCGCCGTGGGCGGTGGTGATGGCGCCGCGGCGTCTGTGCAGAACCCACTCGTGATGGCTCTCAAGCGCCTGGGCTACTCAGCAGTGCTCCTCGCCTTTGCCGCCTTCTACGGTGGGGCGGTGCCGAAGCGCAAGCAGCATCAGGTGTTTGGTCGCATGGGGAATGGTGAGAGCAAGGCGCCGATGTCTGAGGCGAATGGCCAATCGCACAAGGCCGCCATTCTCTCCGCCTCTGCCCACATCCTGACGGTGCGCCGGCTTGGTTTTTTATACGATGCGATGCTGCAAATGTGTACGCCGCACATTGACCCGCTCGAGTTTTCAACAGCAGACGTGGCGCTGCAACACGTGCAGGGCTTCCTCGCTTGGGGTTTACTCACCCCTGTCGTTTCGC
The DNA here is from genome assembly GCF_000002845.2 of Leishmania braziliensis MHOM/BR/75/M2904. NCBI lineage: Eukaryota > Euglenozoa > Kinetoplastea > Trypanosomatida > Trypanosomatidae > Leishmania > Leishmania braziliensis. The sequence goes on along the minus strand of NC_009327.2, from coordinate 2,590,976 downwards.
AGCGGCATCGCTCTTACCACTGCTGGATTCCAGTAAGTACTGCCCAGCAACTGGCTCGTGAACTATCCCTGAGCTTATTTGACCTAATTCCCGCTTGACGACGTGGAGTGGTATTCTTCTGCTGTTGTCTCTTTGTTCTTTAGCGCGTTTGTCACCTCGCTGTGCATGGGGAGGAGGAGGGGGAGTAAGTAGGCGCCATGAATGGGGAGCATCTCACAACTCATCTGCTGTACTTGCATGGCGACATAATAACACCCTGTGTGTCTCACACGCAGGCAAGAAGTTAAAAGCTGTCGTATTACGAACACTTGGTGCAGCCTTCTCCCCCCTCCCCTCCTCCTTCCCCCATTACCAACCAACGACACTCCCATTGCAGACTGAGGGTGTAAACGCGGAACTTGAACACGGGTAGCGCTTTCCGTTGTCATTCCTTCTCTCTTCACCCCTCATCATGTCTCCCCAGCGCAGAGTTTTTGCCATGCCATGCTACGTGACCCCTTCTGCCCACACGCCACCAGTTTGGGCAGGTGTGGTGGCGCTCACGATGTAACACCTCATGCAACCTCAACACCTTTTCCTCTGCAATCCTGTGACCCCTTCTCTCCGCCTCTTTGGACATCTTCTGCAACGCGGCGGCAGGGGCCAGTAAACGCATGAAACGACGTACATCACTCAGTTCCTTCAACCCCCCCCCCGTCACGTGTACCCCCTCCCCCCTCTCCACGTCTTTCCTTACATTATTGAAAAAGAAAACACCCCCCCCCCACACACACACACATATATTTATTTATTGCACCGCAGCACTGCGGACTAAGCGCACGGGAAAGAAGTGAGCACAGTTTACTTCCATCATCGTCTCCGCTGCTTTCGTCGAGGAATTTGGTGTGTTTCTGCAAGTTTGATAGGCGCCGCAGACTTCCACCCATCCGTCCCCCCTGCTGCCCAAGAGCCCTCTACAGGTCACTTTTGCTTCTGTGACTGCGCGAGGCATTTGTCCTCGTCCTTTCCTCCGCTCACGCCATTCTTGTGTCTTCTCCTCCCTTTTTGCTCTCGTTTCTTTTCTTGTGTGTGTGTGTATGTGTGTGTCTGCGTGTGTTTCGCCGTCATACAAAGCTGGTCGCTAATTCATCCAACCTTTGTGTGCCCATATCACTGCTGTATCTACTGCTCCTGGTGCTGTTGGGGCAGTTTTTCGAACTTCATGGGTGCTGGTGGTAGGCGCGCAAACGATCGAGGGGGACTACAGTTGCGTAGGCGCGTCTTGCTCCGCTCGCTGTGTACTGACGCTTTGTTTATTTATTAGCCTTTTGCTCGTCGCTTTGCACCCTTCACCATCACCTCCCGCATCGGTTTTTGCGCGCTGTCTGTTTCTTGTATACTGTCGCCAACATCATGGGCCTCTTTTCCGCTCTTCAGCGGTGGAAGACGGAGCGGCGTAAGATGTACTACTGGGCCGGTACCTTTGCCTGTGTGGTGGGTCTGCTCTTTTTCATCTACATTATCCTGTCGACAGTCTTGAAGAACCAAAGCGTTGTGCCGAACTTCGTCGCGGGCTACTGCGCCGTCTTTGCGGCATTGCTTTCATGCTTCCAAATTCTTGAGCACCTCACCTGCTTCTCTGACCCAGAGTGTCAGACAAAGATTGTCCGCATTCTGTTCATGGTGCCTCTGTTTGCCGTGATCTCCTCGATCAGCCTTCTCGCCCCTGGCGCGGCCGAGTATCTCAACCTTATTCGCGACACCTACGAGAGCTACGTCATCTACGCCTTCTTCCAACTCATGCTGGCGCTGATGGGTGGGATTGACACGGTGTACCGCACCCTCATGATTGAAGACCGCCCGCCGGTGCGGCAGGTCTTTCCCTTCTGCTACCTGGAGCCCATCAAGGTGACGCCGACCTTCGTGCAAAACTGTCGTCTGTGCCTCTTCCAGTTTATGCTTCTGAAGCCGCTTGTCACGATCATCGTCGTCATCCTAACAGCCAAGGACGCGATGGGCTCGAGTATGTTCGACTTGACTAAGGGGAGGTTCTGGACGTACTTGGTGTACAACATCTCCATCACAGTGGCCTTCACAGCGCTGCTCTACTTCTACATGGGATTAAAGGACTTGATAGAGGGCCGCAACGTGTTCCTGAAGTTCTTGTGCGTCAAGGCAGTCATCTTTCTTTCGTTCTGGCAGGGCTTGCTCATCCAGCTCATATCAGCCGCTGGCCTGTTGCCCAAGTTGTCGTACTGGAAGCCCGAGGATACCCCAGCGGCGCTGCAGGACTTGTTGATCTGCGTAGAGATGATGTTTGTTGCCTTCGGGCACAAGTACTGCTTCGGCAGCGATGAGTACCTCATCCACAACGTCTCCGACGGCTGTGTCATTGAGGACATCTCAAATCAGGACGGCCTACAAACACGCACCATTCCGCCCATCCGCTATTCCGTCGCCGAGAACCTCAAGTACACGCTGAGGCACGAGGACGTGCTGACGGACGTGCGCGACATCGTGCACAACCGGTAAAAGAAAAGTGAGGGAAAGAAGGAAAAAGAAAGAGACCGCGTAAAGCGGGGAGGCGGCTGTTTACCCGATCGTCTGTCTGCGGTGGTTGCGGGTGTGATTCAGGCGCCCCGCCCCTTCTCGGAGCCTTTCTCTCTCGGGGGCTGTGCGCGGGTGTCTCTACTCTCTCTCTCTTAGTTGTTATCACTGCTGTTGATCGACGTGTGCTACCGGTGGTCATCGGTTCCTTCTTCTGCCTCTTTCTTTCCTCTACCACTGCTGATGCCGGCGGTCGGGTCGTGGATGGCGTTGCGCCGGAGCGGCCTACGACAGCGAGCACGTGTGTGCCATCCATATGATGGGCAAAAGTGTCCCCGCTGCTGGGCGGCATCTCGCCCCCGGCGCCGGCTGACTAGCGGTGTGGGGACTCTGCGTGCCACCCCGGGGGCTGGGGCAGCTGGTGGCCGGCGCAAATGGGAGCGGGAGTGAGGCGGCCTGCGGAGCGGGGGGTGGGCGGGGCATGAGGGAGAGACGGTGCTCAGGTCACCGAGGCGGCACTGCTGTACCGCGCGTGTCCGTCGGCCGCTTGGCCCTGCGCGATGTGCCTGCTGACAGGCCCTGGGGCTAGAGTGGCGTTTGAGGTGGTGCTGCATCGCGGAGAATGGACGGGTTTGCGAGTGAAAAGGAATTGCTTCTTCCTCTCCTGTGCACTCGATGCTCTTTCCTTCATGGAGAGGGAGGCAGGCGGTGTCTCGCTGTCTTTGCCTTCCCCGCCCGCTACCCCGTTTCTGGTCGCTTTGGCTTTGTTTTCGGTTTTCTCGTGCTTTGTTGTCGATCAACTTCGTTCGTGCGGGTTTGCCGTTGTCTTTTGCGTCCCCTCGCCCCTTGTCTTGCTCTATGGACGCCTTTCTACGGCTCTTCTTCTCCCTCCCTCCCTCGCTCTTTCGATGTGCGCTGTTGTGCAGGCGCTTTTTCTTTTTCACGTGGTTGAGCAAACAGAAAACGGCAAAGAGTTTGCGGGGAGGGGAGGGGCTTTCCTTCTTTCTTGTAGAACACACGTTCATTGTTGAGGTGTCGCGACCATGGTGTCACGCTCGCGCTTGTCCTTGTGGTATGAAGGACCAGCCACTCATGAGCGGATCACAAGATGCGTGTCTTCAAAATGCTGTGGAAAGTCTTAATATCCTTCATGGAATCTCTTCTTGTTGCGTCCGCCGCACCATGCGTGCCTCGTATGGCACATGCAGCGACACTCGCGATCCGTTTCTCTTCCTCTTGCTCCGTCCTCTCCTCTCTGCGCGCTACGGGGATACGCACACATTCACAGCGCCTGCTCCCCCCTCCCCCAGAGCCTCCGTGTCAGCGGTGAGCGCCACACGTAGACATATTTTTTTCCTCACTCGTTTCTCTACAACCTACTTCCCCAGTCTCTCTCCCACACAATGCCGCCCAAGGGCTTTAAGAAGAGTGTCTCCCCAGAGGAGGTGATCGCGGCTCGCAAGGAGAAGTTGGCGTCGCTCTCTCAGCAGTGCGCAGCGGTAGAAAAGATGCTAGCTATTAGCACGGATCAGGGCCTCCGCCTCAACGCCGAGATCGCTGAGCTCGAGCGACGCATTGCTGAGACTGAGGTGCTGACTGAAAGGGAGAGCCGTGACTTGGACGAGAAGGTAAAGGCTGTGAGCAACTACGCCACATCAAACCTCGACCAACTTCAGCAGCGCCATCTGAATATGGAGAAGGCTACGCACGAGGCTGAGGCAGAGAATGACCTGCTGCTCGTGAAAATAGCGGAGCTGACCGAGCGCAAAGAAGCCGAGCTTGCAGAATGGGAGGCGAAGGTAGAGGAGCAGCGAGCGGTGATGAATCAGAAGGCGCTGGACTTTGGTCTGCAGCTGAAGGAGACGTTGGCCAAGAGGTACGCGACCGCGTCGTGAGCAGCAGCGGTGCGTTTTTTTTTTTTTCTTCAGCCTTTGTTTTTTTCGAAGACGGAACTGCGTGAGTTGGACCTTTAGTTTTGCTACTACAACTCATTTCTCCCTTGTGCACCTCCTGCTCCTCTCCCATTGGATATGTGCATGCATTCGTGGTCAGTGTAAGGGGAACTAGTCGGTGCCCATGGGTATTGGCCGTCATGTAAACTACTCTATCGTGTGTGCCTCTGTTCATTTGCTCGCGTGTCTACTATAGTGTTTGTCTATGTGTGCTATCGACGATTCCTGTTCTCTCCCTCGTCACCACAACGATGACCATGCCTTTCATATTTTCCGTCAGCACACATGTGCAGGGGATTATCTCCACCCATAGAACGTAAGGAAGTAATCCGATCCCGCCTCCCTTGTTGCCGGCATTTTGAGAAAAGTGGGGCAACACTTTTAAAGTAACAGACCTCATCCACCGCCTTATCTCCCGCTCTACTTGCAGTGCTCTTGAATCAGCACCCTGACAATGGTGTTACTGCTGCATGACAGTGCAGTTCTCTCTTGCCTTTTTCTCTCTTTTCCTATCAACGCTCATGCGCACCTTCTCCCTCCCCCTCTGCATCGAGTATGGCCCACGTATATATACATATATGATCCACATACCGCCGCGTATGACTGACTGTCACTATCCACAGCACTACATCACCCTCCGTCATCGCCCACTTTATTGCTGTTTTCTCCTCCTTTCATTTTCGTTAGCCACGGGGTAAGAGGAAAGAAAATTGTAGAGCACTCTCTCGCTCTCTCTCTCTCTGGTGCGTTCTCTCTTACTCATAGGCGTGCACCCAGTCACCTGCCGAAGCGACAGACAGCCGCTTCGTTCTCCCCATCCTCCCCTCGCATCATCACCATTTTTTCTTTCTTCTTTCCTCCTTTGCAGTGCTTACAAGCGGCGGGCAAAAGAAAACAGAAAATCGATCCGTTTCTTCGCCTTTTTCGATGATTTCTGTTTTAGGCGCCGCGTCTGTTCTTCCTCGTGTCAGCCATTGCGTTGTTTCCCTCACTAAATCGTTATCGGCCTGCTCCCCCCCCCCCCCCCGTCGGCTCACATACGGTCGCATTGTGCCCATCTCACTCACCCGCTCCACCTCTACGACACAGGCCCGATCTGTAAATGAGTTGGTGGGACTTCGGGAACCGTTTCTTCGGCTCCAAGGACGGCGAAGATACGAATGACAGCGGTAACACAGCGGCCAAGCCAGCAGAGCCAGCGGAAGTGAAATCCTTCACTGCCCAAGAGCTGGCCAAGTTCACCGGTGAGAACGGCAAGCCAATCTACATGTCTGTGAAAGGCAAGGTGTATGATTGCACCAGTGGGGCCGCCTTCTACGGTCCTGGCAACTCGTACGCGGTGTTTGCTGGCAAAGAGGTGTCACGGTGCCTCGGCAAGATGCTGATCAGCGACGAGGAAGCAAATGCAAACTGGGACGACCTCGCTCCAGAGCACATGCAAAGCCTTGATGAGTGGGCCGCAAAGTTCGACAGCAAATACCCCGTGATTGGTATGTTTGAGCCTGATGAGGAATACTACGTACGGCAGAGAAAACTCACACCATAACCAAACAAAAAAAAAAACGTATGAACGGGCCACAAAGAAGCAGGCATGCGCAGGAAGGACATTAGAAATCAGCGAAACGCGTCCCTCAGCGATGGATGCGCATTCGCTGCCGTTTGCAGGCTGGTGCTTTCTCCTTCTTCAGGTGTGTCAGCACGACGTCTTGCTGTCACCCACCCCCCCCAAAAAAAAAAATGCTGCTTTTTCTCTTCTCAAAGTAGCGTTCTACCGAGAAGGCATCGACATATAGGCACATACCACCACAGTTCATCTGCACTACGGTTGTGCACCGCAGCTCCGTCAAGGAGCCGTGGCGACCCCGCACCGTTTGGCGTCGCGCAGCCCACCGGCATAGGGCGCAGGCCACGTCTAAGATTGCGCTCAGCAGCACCGCAACGGAACAGCGACAGGTGGATGCGCATCTTCGTTGAATCGTAGACACGGTGCGTAGTGCGCGGGGGCAAGTTCTGTGATGACCGCAGGCCTCTTCGGCAGAGCCCCAGCCCCGGCCATTTCCGCTGATGCCACGGGTCCGCACAGCCGTACTCGAGAGCAGGCGGCAGGTTCTTGACTTCCGCCCAACGAGTGCATACGGAATTTGGGGATACCACGCGCGGAGCTGGCGGACCATCATCATTCCTCATCCCAAAGTAAAACATGCGGTGCAAAGACACCATGAGGATTCGCTGATACAAAGCTGAAGATGCCGATATGAGGGAGACAATGACGTGCTATAACTCTTCACTTCAACCCTGCTGCTAATGAACGTTGCACACCTTTTCTTTCCATTCTGTACTGCCGTCGTATTCCTTCAAATGCTCGCTCTGTTGCATCCGCACACACCCTTCACCTGTCCTTGTGCCTCTGCGCCTATTTCTGTTTCATCAATGCTCCTAAGGCAATTGTCTATGCGTCAATCTCGCTTTTACGTCCTTGATCAACTCTGTTGAACCCATTAGCCCTTCTCTCTTTCACTCACTGCGAGGACTGCACTTGACTGCAGTTCGATTACTACCCCTGGGAGGCTTCTTTATGTATTCTTCGTTGAGAAGCCACGGCCGGAAAGGCAACAAGTGACAGGGCACACGAGCAGAAACCGAAAAAAGAAATACTTATGGCGCTACGCACAATCACTGACAAGCATGAAGACGGTCAAACTGTGTCGTCGCTGAATCCCCTCGCAAGCGTCTCTCCCCGCCTTGCCTGTGTAGCGTGGCTGGGGGCGCAGCCATGGCTTTGCTTCTGGTCCGCACTTCACATCATAACTGCCTTCCCTCTTGTACCCTCTCGCCTTGCATCTCTTCGTCTTTGCTCACTGTTTCCATATTATGCGTACGTATGGCGTCAACCCCTCCCCAACTCGTTTGTTTCCCCCCATCAACCTCGGACTCGTGGTTGTTAGTTTGGTGAATCTGCGAACGAGACAGGGAGAGCGATCAATGAGGACGGTCGAGGATCGCTCTTTGGAGTTTCTTATTCGCCGTGACAGGGAAGCCGAGCTCCCGCCGCTGGCGTCTTTGTGCTGCAATTACTTCAAGCAGCGTCACTGGCGCGACGCCTTCGATGACGAGCAGGCTTCTCTTCGTGAGGAGTTGTGGGCTGTAAAAACACAGCTGGACACCATCCCGATGGAGGCATACACGGCCACTCGCAACAAGCTCTTTCCGTTGGCTCTCAGCGGGGAGCAGCAGCAGTTCTCGAACCGTGCAGGACACAAACTGCTCGAGTCGATGGAGTCCACCGGGGTCTGGATGGAGCTCTCGAAGCTCTTGTGTGGCAAGTCGAGGAAGCGGCCGCGCGACTTTGCGTTTGCAGATGTGTGTGGCGGGCCCGGTGCCTTCAGCCAGGCGCTGTTCAAAGCTGGCCGAAAGCAGGGGTGGCGACACCTACACGGTTACGGTATGACACTCGCTGGTGTAAGCGGACTCGATTGGTACAATTCTCTGCTCAACTCGCCGCAGTTCACCTGCACCTACGGCCTTGATGGCACGGGGGATATCTTCAAACTGAGCAACATCGACTGTCTCGTGTCGATCACCAAGGCTGCTCCGATGTTTCTCGTTGTCGCCGACGGCGGCTTCAGCGTTGACTTCTCCGTCGCCAACTACCAGGAAACAATATCATCTCGCATCATGTACGGACAGTGGCTTGCAGCCCTCAAACTACTGCGCAAAGGTGGTTGTTGTGTGCTGAAGCTGTTCGACACGTTTTCGCCTCTTTCGCGTGCTGTGGTGTACCTGTCGTGTTTTTTGTACAGTCGCGTGCACGTCGCGAAGCCGCGCCACAGTCGTGTTGTGAACAGCGAGCGGTACTTGGTCTGTGTCGATTTTCTCGGTTACCCGAACGAGGCGTGGGGCCGGTACCTTGACTGCTTCTACGAGCTCGGATTCGTGGACAACGAGCACGTGCCGGAGTTGATGCCACGAGAGTGGTGCCTGCAGGATGAGATTTTCATGGCCGATATGCGTGACATGAACATGACGGTCGCGACAAACCAAATGACTGCGCTGCAAATGATCCTTAATGCTGCCTCTGCTGTGGAGGAGGAGCTCAAAGCAAAAGAAACCACAACGAGGACCTCAGCAGAGTCCGACGACAGCCCTCTTTCTTCAAGAGAGAGCTGCAAAGACGGCTAGTGTATCCTGCCTGCCGGGGAACCCAAGGCACACCTGGCTGTGATGACGCCTGCTGCCCATCATTTTTTTTCCTTTGCTGGTTCGGGGTGTTTGTCGGCCCTTCGCTTGAGGGACACTTCAGTGCGTGGTACCCAGGGCCCAGCCCTCCTCCCCCCACTCTGTGTGAGGACGCCAAGCAGCCCCCATCATCGCTGCCAGTGCCGAAGCAGTTCCGACGTTGACAGGGTCGGGTGCCTGCGGCATGAGGAGGGTTGGAGCGCTTTACCGCTGCTGATTCCGGCGGCCGGGTCGTGGATGGCGTTGCGCCGGAGCGGCCTACGACAGCGAGCACGTGTGTGCCATCCATATGATGGGCAAAAGTGTCCCCGCTGCTGGGCGGCATCTCGCCCCCGGCGCCGGCTGACTAGCGGTGTGGGGACTCTGCGTGCCACCCCGGGGGCTGGGGCAGCTGATGGCCGGCGCAAATGGGAGCGGGAGTGAGGCGGCCTGCGGAGCGGGGGGTGGGCGGGGCATGAGGGAGAGACGGTGCTCAGGTCACCGAGGCGGCACTGCTGTACCGCGCGTGTCCGTCGGCCGCTTGGCCCTGCGCGATGTGCCTGCTGACAGGCCCTGGGGCTAGAGTGGCGTTTGAGGTGGTGCTGCATCGCGGAGAATGGACGGGTTGGATATAAGAAATCCGAGTGTTACAGCGCACCATGTGCTCTCCTCACGCATTTCTTAGCCATCATTGACGCTTGGCCGTTGCGTGCTTATGAGCTGCTTATAGCGCAAGTGGCGCAAGCGCTGACACGGCAACTACGCTACGAGGCGAGAGAGACCCCCCGCACATAGTCACCCCCTCACACACACACACACACACACGCAGACATACAGATCTACGCGTACAGAGTCGAAGGCTAGCAGTGGAGAAGAGCGTACATCCTGCACGAATGCAGCGGAGCATAGTCGTGCGAAGGAAACGACTTTTCGGCCGGTGTTTAGCTTTTGCCTTCTGCACCCTTCTTCTGCATAACGAGACTAAACGCGTGGGGGGGGGAGACAAGAAGTGAGGGTATGAAACGGCGCCACACTCTGCCCGTGCCCGACACACCTCTGCAATGAAGGAGCCGCCTCTTGTATGGGCAGAGCCCTGGTGGTGGGCATGTGCACACTTTACGGGACTCGCCCCTCACCCATCCCTCCACTTTACTCCCCCGCCACCACCATGCCACCTCCACTGCCATCCTTCTTTGCAACCCCAGCAGTGACCCTATTTACGTCCCCTGATTCACTTTTTGCTCTTAAACATACTCCTAATCCCCCGGCAGAATCTCTCGCTACTCTCGTGCTTTACTGCATTACGATCTACTTCAGAACACATTTGTAGAGACACCCTCCCCTCCCCTCCCCCCCATCACCACACACACACACTCAGGTGCAGTGACTCTTCACCCTACAAAAGCTGTTGCTCGCGCTCCTCGCTCGCAGACGCCTTCGTTGTCACATCATCATGTCGAAGCTTTGTCTGACGCCTCACGCGGAACTCCCTCGCCGCAAGCTGCTGATTGTGGTGATGGATGGTGTCGGTATGGGCCCGGAAGATGAGTACGATGCGGTCCACATGGCCGAGACCCCGTTCATGGACGCTCAGCGCAAGAACCCCCGCTGCTTTCGCACCATCCGCGCGCACGGTACTGCCGTGGGCCTGCCTACAGATGCCGATATGGGCAACAGCGAGGTTGGCCACAACGCTCTCGGCGCTGGACGCGTGGCCCTCCAGGGTGCTTCCCTGGTCGACGACGCACTCAAGAGCGGCGACATCTACACCAGCGAGGGGTATCGCTACCTCCACGGCAGCTTCTGCAAGGAAGGTAGCACGCTGCACTTGATTGGTTTGCTAAGCGACGGTGGTGTACACTCGCGTGACAACCAGCTTTACCCCATCATCGAGCACGCCGTCAAGGATGGCGCAAAGAAGATTCGTGTGCACGTGCTCTACGATGGCCGAGACGTGCCCGATGGCTCCTCCTTCCGCTTCACAGAGGAGCTGGAGACGGTGCTGGCGAAGGTGCGTCAGAGCGGCTGCGATGCGCAGATAGCTAGCGGTGGTGGCCGCATGTTCGTGACGATGGACCGCTACGACGCTGACTGGAGAATCGTGGAGCGCGGCTGGAGGGCGCAGGTCCTCGGTGACGCTCGCCACTTCCACAGCGCCAAGGAGGCCATCACGACGTTCCGCGAGGAGGACGCCAAGGTGACGGACCAGTACTACCCGCCCTTCGTCGTGGTTGACAACCACGACAAGCCGCTCGGCACTATCGAGGACGGCGACGCTGTATTGTGCTTTAACTTTCGTGGCGATCGCGTGATTGAGATGTCGCGCGCTTTTGAGGATGATGACTTCAACAAGTTTGACCGCGTGCGCGTGCCGAAGGTCCGCTACGCTGGTATGATGCGCTACGACGGAGACCTCGGCATCCCGAACAACTTTCTCGTACCGCCGCCGAAGCTGGCCTGTGTGAGCGAGGAGTACTTGTGCGGCACCGGGCTCAACATTTTCGCCTGCTCTGAGACGCAGAAGTTCGGCCACGTGACTTACTTCTGGAACGGCAACCGCAGCGGCAAGGTGGACGAGATGCACGAGACCTTCAAAGAGGTGCCGAGCGACCGCATCCAGTTCAACGAGAAGCCGAAGATGAAGTCGGCAGAAATCACTGAAATGGCCATCGAGGCCTTGAAGAGCGGAAAGTATGATGTGGTGCGCATCAACTTCCCCAACGGCGACATGGTGGGCCACACGGGCGACCTCAAGGCCACCATTGTCAGCATCGAGACGGTTGATGCGTCGTTGGCGAAGCTCAAGGAGGCGGTGGACAGTGTAAATGGCGTCTTCATCGTGACGGCTGACCACGGCAACTCCGACGACATGGCGCAGCGCGACAAGAAGGGGAAGCCGATGAAGGATGAGAAGGGAAACGTACTCCCTCTCACGTCTCACACCCTTGCCCCGGTTCCGGTGTTCATCGGTGGTGCGGGCCTCGATCCTCGCGTGGCGATGCGCACGGACCTGCCCACGGCGGGTCTCGCGAATGTCACAGCCACCTTCATTAACCTGCTTGGCTTCGAGGCGCCGGAGGGCTACGAGCCCAGCTTGATCCACGTTGAACACTGAGGCCGAAACTGTGGAGGGCGGGGAGACAACAGCTTATACTCATGCACGTTTCACTTCACCCGCCTCCCCTTCTCCCCCCGCCTCGGTGTACGGGTGTCGAATACTATACGGCACCGTGAGGTGGAACCGAGAAAATGGACTTGTTGCTTTTCATTTTTTTTCCCCTTTTGGCAGGGGGCTTGACCGAATCCCGCACCATGGAAGAAAAGCCGTGCTGGATTCGGTTCCCTCCCTCCCCTGTTATAGGAGCGCAAAAGTGTGGAAGCAGTGCTGGGTCTATTCTCGCTCAGCTTGTGTTCCTGTCGAGAGTGCAGACCTCCTTCTCCCTCCCTTCTCCCCCGGCGTGGCTCTCTCTCCTCTCCTTTTGAGCCCTCTCTTGCAGCTGACGGCGATGCAATGCGAGGAGTCGAGGATTGAAGACAGGAAGAGAGGGGGATGTTCCGGGGGCTTGTGTTGTACAGGACTGTACGTTTTTTTTTTTTCTGCCCTTGAGTACCTACGCACGCAGAGACGGGCATACCCCGATATGAGCCTGTCGTGTGTTGCCGTGGAATCCCCCCCCTCCAGTGCTTAGCAGTGTATTCTGTGTCTTTCATGAGGAAAAAAAAACGCCTTGAACGGACAGCAGCACATGACAGACGTGCACGCCGCGTCCTGATGTGAGGAGAGTCGCTCAGTTGGCGAGCGGCGACAGCCATTTGCTTTCTTTTTTTTGCTTGATGACATACCGTCTTTATCCTCCATTCTGGATGACGTGTGCGTCGCGTGGTGTTGCGTGTCGACGTGGGTCGCACTCTGACGATCTCAACGACGCCGCAGCGTGGAAGTGTTGTTTTGCTGCTGCTTTGCACTCGCGGAGGTTTGGCTTTACTGTAGGTATCCCTCCTCCCTCCTCGCTTCTCTCTACTTTCCATTTTCCGCCACGCTTTGTTTGCTCGCTCCTCTCGTTGTCCTTTACCTTCCTCTTTGTCTGGCTTGATGAGTCACCCGCCCTCAGCTCACCAGTTTTCACAAAGCGGGTCATATCGGTGCGTCTTTGTGTGTGTGTGTGTGTGTGTGTGTGTGTGCACCTCATCCGCTATATCTCTGCACGTGAATATTGAAGCACATTTCTGAGTAGCGGCTTCCGTACCCCGGACGCAACCTCGACGTAGCTTGGACGCGGCCCCCTTACAGGTGGTCACACACGCAAGCACACAGTCAGTGAGGCTCATTGTTGTGGTGATGGTCTCTGTTTTTCTTGCTCCTTTCTTTTCCTCTCTTTAGCGAGTCACTGTAGCACTGAGTCGCGCAGAGCAATGAAACTGCCTGGCATCAACAAAGGGCCGAATGTAGCGGCGGCCTCGCCTCGCCTGGCCGCCATGGATTCTCGTAGGCACATACTGCCGAAGAAGTTGAATTTTTTCCTCCCCATCGCGCTTCTCTTTGCTGCCAGCGGTATTGCCTACACGTTCAGGTGGAACTCTAATCGGCAGAAGGACGGCGGCGGTGTCTGCGTGGACTGCGCGCGCCAGCGTGAGATAGTAGAGGAAGTTTACTTCAACAAGAGGCCTTCTATGCAGAGAGGCTACCGCTTGTGACAGCCAAATCCAAATAACGAGGCATGCCTCATGCCCAGTTCCGCTCTTCAATCAACTATCTGTGGTACCGTCTGCCCGAGCGAAGATACTTCGTTGCTTAATGGAGATTTCGGGGGTTTTCTTGGGCTCGTGTGCGGTCTCTTTCAGTCCGCGCTCTGCATCGCGATGGCTTGTACACCTGTTTGCCTGATGCACCGGACGAATTTGCCAATGCGCGCAGTATTTCACACACTTAAGCGCCAACTCAAGAGCCTTTGAAGTGGCAACAAAAAAAACTGCCGGCATTGAGACCTGCAGAGCTGCTTTGTTTATCGACGACCGACTCCACTGTTTGGGGTGGGGAGGGGGGGGGCGGTGTTGTACGCCAGAGACAGCCGTATGCACACACACCCATACACACACACCAATGAAAAAGGGACCCGACGTACTACGCTGCAAGACAAAGCTGAGGTGCAATTTTGAAGGCCGGTCTCCCTTGTTCCTTGTCATCACCTTCGCTGCCAACACGTACGATCCGCTTCTTCTGACGCTGCTTCGGTCCTCGTTGTAATGCGCGCAGAGGGTTCGAGGGCTACCACCTTTACCACTATTCTCATTCTCCCTACTGCAGCCCCTCACTTTCTCCACATTGCCACCACGCACGCTACACAGTGTCTCAGGTTGTTACTTCGTAAAGTTGCCTCTTGCCACTTGGAACTCCACCCCCTCACCTTGCCACCGACGATTGTTCTTCATACACAACTACACCCAGACAGTGAGCAGCTCCGACTCCCCACGACACTTAGGAAGTGCTCGTAAGCGACTTACATGGGCACCCACACGCTTTCTCAAGTTCTCTCGCCATCCACATTACACCTGCCGTTTTGTGGGTTTCTTTTTTCGCTTGGCGCGCTGCTTGCGTCGCGTCCCTTCACGTTTTCTTCCATAGATGACGTTGTGAGAGATTTCAGCTCTCTCTTTCTCTCGCTTGCCATCCCCGTTCCTGTTGACGGCGCTTGCCCCCTTCTAGGTGCGGTCCCGTCCCTGCTAGCCTAGTTGAGCACCCACAACCACGCGACTGCGTTTCCTGGCTCACTCATGGCGGACCTTCTATCCCAGCTGGAGCAGGATTTCATAGCGATACAGCAGGCGGACCCATCACTTGCGGATGGCTCGCGTCTTGTTTACGATCGTGAGGTGCCATTCGAATTGCGCGCCATGCGAGACGGCCAGTCCTCTGCTGGCTCTCTGGAGCCGATGAAGGTCAAGGTGCTCACCACTGGTGAAGAGCGCAACCTGGCTAGTCTTCGTGTAGAGGTGGCCACCGAGTCGGACATCTTCTTCCACTACACATGCATCATCAACGACCAGGGATTTCTGCGACTGCGCGAGGATCAGAACCTCGTGTGTGAGTTCTCCGAGTTCCTGATGACGCTGTTGAAGATGTTCAACCGATGCATCCGCGAGCCGGGTCGTTTCATCGCGGCACTCCTCCTCGGAGACGATGGCACCGCCAATTTGGAGTTTGTGGAAAACTTAGAGTACAAACTAGTCAGCGTTCTGGTGCTGCCGTTCCGCGCCTCCCCACCTGAGGTGGTTCGTGAGCAAGCACAGTACCGCTACAGCGCCGTCCGTGCACGACTCGATTTGGTCACGGAGCAGATCAAGCATGCGAGCCCTGCTCGCCGCTGAAGAAGAACTCCGAAAACGCACAGCGAGGAGCTAGGGGCAGGGACTTCTACCCGAGTCTCCTTCGACTCGTATTTCTATCTCTTTTCAACTCCTCCACTTCCCTTTCATGTGCGCTGATGCCAGCAAGCCATGGGTCTTCTGCTGCATCGATTGCCCCCTGGATGTCGACGTTTTGTTCTTGTTGTTCTCTCTCTCTCTCTCTGTGTGGCGCGTTTTCATATACCTCTAGATTAAGTCTCTCGCTGCTTTGCTTACGTGTCTTTGTTTGTCTGTGGATGTCTTGTGTGGAGTTTTGATGGTAGGATGAACGACAGTTGATCTACTCGCACCCCCACGTGTCGCCTTGATGCGTCTTTGTTGTGGTGTGTCTCAGCCGTATCTCATTGAGCGTGAATGTCTGTGCATGTGGGTGTGTTGGAGTCGGTAGGGTGCAAGTGGGTAGTTGATAAACTGTTTTTTTTTTTCTTTCCTCTTGATGTTCTCTATGTGGTGGTGTCTTCTCCACCTCTCTCTCTCTTGCGCTGTTCTTCATTTCTCTGTAGACTTTACGCGTCGCTCCCACTATGCCCCCCACCAACTCTTTCCCCCTCCCCCCCCCCCCGCCCCTCCCACACACACACACACATACACACACAGGCACTGGAAGACGCATGTTACCGTCAATATACGCGGGCTACGCCGTCAGCGTGCGACTGTGGCCGCTCCTTCGCTGTTCCGCTCCTTATTGGGTTTTTCTCTTTGCGGCAACGATGGACAGTGCAGCCAATCAGTGCCTGTTGCCTCGTAATCGCCCCTCCCCCTTCTCTTCCTCTCTCAGCGCGCCGTCTTTTCTGAAGACATGTACTCTCTACTACTGGCTTCTCGTTGCGTGGTTGTTTGTTCCCTGGGTCGTCGCATTGGTATGCAGGGTCGCAGGAGGGGGGTGATACGCCCCTCGTGTGCGTCGAGAGGGTTTGAGGTGTGCTGCAGTGTGTACGGGGAGTGCAAGTGCGGTGTTTCAGCTCTTCTCACAGGAGCTACACACATACCCTTCACAGATACGCACACAAGCCGATACACCCCCCTGTGCATTCCAAACGAACAAGAAGGAAATCTACGAAAGTGTATGCCGTATTCTTTGCTTTGCTTCGGGCTCCTGAGGTATGGAGTTGTCTCCTGCTGCGATCCGTTGACACCCTTCAAGGTTAGCCAGACGCCATAGATAGCGCTGCGCGCGGATCGTCGATTTCAGGCTACCAAGCAACCGAACCCATGTTGCGGTGGTGCCGTCTCCTCTGCTGCGGGTATTGCGTTACTCGCAGGAGAGCTGTCTTGTGAGCCATGGATCTAAACCTTCGGACGTGTGCCCACACTTGAGAGAGAGCAACTGCACACGCCTTTCATGCAGCAAGTGTCTTACGATCACCACACAATGTCTCTCTCTGTCCGATCTCGTGTTTCTCACCACACTTCACTTGAGAGCACAACGGCCTCCGTGTCGTGTGTGTGTGTGTGGAGGGTTTTGTTCGTCTAGGCTGGACAACCCGTGTCTCCTTGTAGAATAAGCTTCACAGCACCTTTCTGCTGCGTTGTCCCTTCTACGCTTGGGAGAGGGGTACACATATGCAGCTATTTTTCCCTCTTCCCCTCTCTTGTCAGTTGTGCGTACGTTCCCTTCAGCATGAGGCGAGGCGTCGTGCTGCTTCTAGGGGCGGAGCGTCCACTGACCCCTAGCAGTCTGTTGCAGACCATCCGCAGCGATCCGGGGATGACAAGCACCTACTATGCCAATCGCTACTTCGGCGAAAACAATGTGATGCACCTGAACCACCTTCTCTGGGGTGTGCTGAAGCGCAATGGCAAGGTAGACATTGACCGCAGCGACGGCAAGGATGCTGCACCGCGCTGGTACCCGCTATTTTCGAACCCGAAGCGGCACCAGGTGCGACTCCACGACGCAGATGAGGAGGACCTGTCGTTTCTCCAGAACGCCCCATCGACGGCCCCAACGGGGCCCGAAAGGCCAGACCACCGTTTAGCGTCCGTTTCCCGCGCGGATTCCTGTGAGCTGGAGAGCACCATCATCGGTCTTGTGCAGACAGTCCCAGGCAAGGACATCCACTACTACATCATGGAGTTGCCTGTGAAGTACCAGCGCAGCGCCCCGACGGCGTTCAAGCGGCTGCGTGAGGCGGGGCTTCTGATGCGGGAGTTCACCCCCCTAGGCACCTATGTCTGGCGATAAGAAAAAGGAGGGCACAACAGGGCAGAAAATGGGAGAACAGGAGTGGCGAAGGGAACGGCAGCGGGTCGCTTGTCTGGTGGCTCCTCACACTGCTCAGTCCACCCGCCCCCTCCGTTAGTTTCCCTCCCTCCAACGAGCGACCTTTCCGCTCGCCTCGTCTGTCTTCCTGTGATGGCACGTCATCCATACCACTACCATTGCGCTACGCCAAAGCTGATAGGCCCGGATTTGTGGAAGCGTTTTGTGTGTGCACATTTTTTGTGGTGGTGCTGCGTGTGTGTCACTCTGGTAACGACTGAACTACGGGAGCAACTCAAGCGACTCCGCGCCTGGTGGAGGAGCGCCTTTTTGCGTGGCCACTGCCGCGAATGACGTCTTTGGCGTGAACGATGGAGGCTGAAGAACGTGATTTGTTGGGTCTCGGAAGGCCTCCATCGCCTTTTGGCGCTGCCGCACCACTTTCTGTTGCTCCTTCTTTTTTCTTTCTGCCAACCTGCGCGATATGTTTGTCGATAGTTAAAGGGGTTAGCGTGATGCCACCTCATCCCTCTGTCTTTTCTTTTTCAGGAGTCAATCTCACTGGTGCTCATCCCTCCTAGGCAGCTACGGCACGATTTGTCGGCGTATCTTTCGTGCCTTCTTTTTGTTCTCCTCTTCGTTCTGTGCCTCGAACTCGACTGTTTGGCTGAGTCTGAACTGCGAAAGCGGTCTCGTCTTGCCATTGCGGCTTGACGTACATCGAACACCCGTCCTCGCACAGCCACCCTCACGCGTACATCCATACACACACACACAGAAAGAAGTGCTCAGGACGCTACAGTCTCTTTTTTTCCTTCGCGTGTACTCCAGCGCCTTTCTCTGTCTCTCGTTCTCAGAGAAGCACGCCTCCACCCTTCGCCCTTGTGTGGGATCTCCGTGCGTGCGCTACCTTCGTACGTAGACACACGTTAGCCATGGTGACGTTCGACAGTGTGCCTCCTGACACCCCGGTGATCGCCGCAGTACCGGCGCTGGTCTTTCGCAATGTACAAACTGTGGTGCCATTCGCGCTGCAAATCTTCGCACTTGTCGTGTACGTAATGATTATGGTCAGTGCCAGCCATGTCCACCCGCGCGGTGTTAACGCCATGCTCATGATCGTGGTGTTGTGCATGCTGATCGCCAGTCTGCTGAGGCGCATCGCGCCCTATATGTTTATCGAAGTCGGTCATCATCGCTACGAGCGTGTCTCGTCGACCGTTACGCGGCTGCTCCCCAACACGGGCGGGTCGTGGGTTGTGATGCAGACGCTGGCGGTTGTCGCAGTGGGGCACCCGTTGTATCTCCATCTCTTCACACACTACTCCGAAAAGGGAAACCTCTACGCCCTCGCAATGTTCGGCCTGCCCGGTACATTGGGTGGGCTCGTCTTCGCCCTCTGTCTCGGCATTTTGATTTACGTGGGGCTGTTGGCGGTCGTCTTTGGAGTTCTCCTCCTGCCCGCTATGGGCTACAACCCTTTTCACGTACGCGAGCCAGAGGACCGTATGCGGGCATGGATTCAACTCAGCTCCTGGTTTCCTCTAGCACTACTGCTGCTGATACTCTTCTGCGCCGGCTGTCTCCTGCCATGCGATGGAACGCATGTGAACTACACTGCAACCTCTCCTCCGTATACCTGCGGCAGCGGTGCCCACTGGTTTGCTGGCGTCTTCGCTTGGCTCTTGATCGCCGTGTCTTTTGTAGGCTTCGACGTCGGCATCGGCTTCCTTCGGATGCTGGGTGGGAAAAACGTGCTGTACTACGCCCTGGAGCCTCGTCTTGACGGCCTCTTCTGCGAGTTGTTGGCGTGGGCGCTGAAGGCGACGGCGGTGGCAACGGGGTTTCTGACATCGCTGGCTTCCTACGTCATTACTGCGGTGACGTTCCTTGGTCTCTTTGCCTTTGCGCTGCGGTGTCACACCGCCACGGCGGAGTCATTGGAAGCGATTCTCCGATGGACCATGGCGGTGGTGGTGGTGACGTGCGTGATGTCGTGCGTTATGTCCATCGGCTTCATTCCAGCAATGATGCAGGGGCTTCTTATCGTGCTAGTCTGGCTGCTCTCCGTAGGATGTGTCGTCGTGCTCTACCACCGCCGGTTTGGCTGGAGGCTCTTCGGCAGCGGCGACGGTGTCACTGCAGACATTATCATTTTGTAGCCACATCACTGTTACTTTTGTTTCCTTTGTGTGCCCACGCCGCCGAGGTGGAAGAAGCCAATCCCCACTCTGGAATGTGTGCTGGCAACCCTGTCAGCGCATCCGCACTCAACGCCACTGGCGTGAAAAGGAAAAACAAAGCGATGCGAGTGAGACGAAGCTGCACAGATGCGCAAACTTACATCTTCTTACCAGGAACGGAGAGAAGAGGAAAAACAGACCTCACCGTTGTTCTCTGTGGCCAGCGCCGGCGTGTGGTGCACAGGTCGATCGTGAAGTGAGTCCTCCCTCTTCCCTTCCTATAGGTGTCACCCCTACCGTATTGCGTGGGTGTGTCCCCGCTCTGGTGGTGCGCCTCTACGCAGTCCTGCTCCTGCCTCTCGGCTCTATTGGTTTATCCATCTGCGTCGCCCATGCCCTCCTTGTGCCTCTGCTTTCATTAATTTTTTTTATTTTAGCGTGAATCTCACTACCGTCAATTACCATCCTGCCCATCCACGACTGACCTTGTCCTCAGTAAATTAGCCGGCGAGTGTGCGCGCCCACTCGAGTGTCTACGACGTCAGTACTATGGTTTTTCGCTTCTTTGTTCTCCGTTTAAGTTCCTCAAAGCGCGCGTTTCATCTTCTTACCTTCTTACCGTCTTACCACTCAGCATCAAAACATCCTTTGCGTCTCCACAGTCTGTCGCTGCTCTACTCGTCACACCCCTAAGCTTCCTTTCAACTTGACCCAGATAGAGGTACACATTTTTTGTTGTGTGGTGCTATCGTTGGGAGGAAACGGAACGGAATAAGGGAGGGTGAATGACGCAACAGGCAATCGCTCCTCCATTTCTCCTCCTTTACTCCTCTACCGCACCCCAGGAGACTTTCTGGCAGCGGTTGCACCGCATTTCAGCGGCTCAGCCGCTCCTCTGCTGCCGCACCACTCACCATCACGCGTCGTTCATGTAATGTTCGAAGCAAGCTGACCCTACTCGTCACCATCCCCTCCTTTTCTCCCCTCCTCCATTCTGCCGCTCGACCTTGCGCGAGGGCAACGAGTCGACGGAGTTTGCAACTGAGAAGCCGGGAGCGGTGGTATTTCGGAAGGGCGCTTCATACGGAACAAAGCGGAGCGAAGGGAAGGTGACGCGTGCGCACGTGGAATTCCACGCCAAGAGAGGGCGCGGGAGAGAAAGAGAGAGACCCCTCTCTCCCACGTTTCCTCACTACCACCGCAGTTAATCGTTGAGCGACGGAGAAAAAAAGAACGTTAGAAGGTGCAGACGTTGGAATCTACGTTGTCCCCCCTAACACTGTACGTTTGTTGACTCTGCTCGCCTCGTTCTCTCCCTCTGCTGCCCGACCCCTTTGTGTTGTTCGACCACACCTCGCGCCAACTTAGCATCTGTACGTCTTGTAGTGCTGCACCCCTTCAATAAAGCTGACGCGGTGCTTTTCTCGCAGCTTATCTCGCTCTCCCTGTGGGACTCAACTCCAGCAACGCCTAAACACGCGCCGGCGCAAGCTTCTTTTGCTCTACCTCTGTGAGAACAGGAAGAGGCTTCGACATTGCGTCAACTGGTGCACGCTCTCTTCTTCAGCGGGCCTTTTGTGGTGTTGTGGCGCCTCTGTTTCGCCGCATGCTTTGGTTAGAAGGGTTTACTTCCCGCCTTTCATTACGTGTCTTGGTTGTCTCGTTCCGTGAGTTGACGCATCGTTACCTGGGTGAGTGCGGAGAGGGTGGCCCATCGGTGCAGCAGCCTCTTGTCTTTGTTTCCTTCTCCTTTTTTTTTGTTGCCCAGGCTGTGCCTTGCCGCTGTCGTGACTGTCGAAGTCGCCGCGCTTTTACTAACGTGTGTACGTCAACTTCTCCCCCTAATTGGCTTTTTTGGCCTTTATTCACCCACCCCCGTCACTCGCTCGCCGTTTACCCTCGATGCGCTCTTCAAATGAGAATGTATCAGGTACCACCCCGCAACCCTCGCCGAGGGATATCCTGCTTGAGATGAGCACAGTACCGCGCCTACACATGACTCTTGAGCTGCCTCCGCCACCCATCACCTCTGCGGTGACGCGTTCCTGGTCGGATGTGGACCCGCTGAAGCTAATGATGACTTTCGGCGCCACCTCCTTCACCTACAGCCTCCTCGGGCAACCGATCTTTCTTGTTATTGCGCGGCAACAGTGCTGTACGACTCGTGTATCGGCGACCAGGGTGCTGCAGGAAGTTCGGCAGTCTCATGGCATCCGTGGCCTTTACCGCGGTGCAGGAGCGGCCATCTCGGGCACTGTGCTAAGTGAGCTTGTGTACTACTTCCTTGTCGAGTACTGGAAGGAAAAGCTACCGTTGCAGGAGCGAGAGTGGCGCAGTTTCGGTGCAGGCCTTCTAGCCGATCTGGGATCAACTCCCGTCTTCAACCCCTTTGCAGTAGTCTCGCAGGTGCAGATGGTGGCTGGCAGCTCCTACTCTAGCGAGCATAACTACATGTCCGCCGCGCGCACCACCGTAACACTGGTGCGCGAGCAAGGGGTGAGCTGCCTGTTTCGGGGGACGCTCCTGACGTTGGTCGTGGCCCCCCTCACCGGGGCGTGGTGGTTTGTGTACGAGTCCTTTAAGGGCCTCGTCTACGGCGCAGCCCCGGCGATAGGCGCACGGCTTTCTGTCCTGGTGCCGCAGTCTATCCAGCGGTGGCTGCCGCTCTGCTGTACCTCTGCGACTGATAACGTGCTCGTGAACGCGGGGGTTGGCGCCGCAGCAAGTACGGTGATTGGTGTTGTTATGAACCCTTTCTACGTGTTGCGGCTGCGCTTGCAGGTCGGTAAGCGTATCGAGGGGGTACGCTTCCCGCTGCTGCACATCGTGAATGATGTGCTCAAGAACGAGGGTGTACGTGCACTGTGGAAGGGGCTGGGCGGAAATCTTCTGGTCGGCGTCGTCGGCGGTTGCTTTTTTGGCTTTACCTACGAAGGCGCAAAGCAGTTCTCCGACATTACCCAGGGAGGTTAGGAGTGAGGCTGCCACCGCTGCTGTTGGCCAGAAGCAACACACGCGAGACGCAGATACCCTGGTGCCCACCCACATGGTTGTGTGCTTTCAACGACTTGCGAGCATTAGCCCCCCCCCCCCACACACACACACACTACAACGACAGCCCTGCAAAAACACGCATTGAGTCGCAACTGCTTTGGTGAGTTGTCACTCCGCGAGAGCACGCTTGGTAGTTTTCGGCGGCAGCGCAGAGTCGCAGGTGACTGTGCCTGTGTATGTGCTTGTCTTTTGCGATTCTCCGCGGTGTCCACGGGACTAGTGAATGGGTCTCAGCTTCACTGTGCCTGGGCTGTGAGGTAGATGCACCCATACTCACGCCCGCGAAGAACGGAAAAAGGCTTGTATGTGCGCGGCAGCTTGGGTCACAGAGGACATTCACTATTGTATACAAAACTGAAGACAGAGAGCGGAGGTGTGCGACGCACAGAGATGGCGTTGATGTCCACACGGTCCTGCTCTGTCGCTCACTCGCTTGTCCTTCCTTCTTAAGAAGACAATGGCAAGTTGCATGATAATAAAAGAATGAAAAGTGCGATTGCGCTCCGACAATGCCGCTGAGCAGATGCTCGGTGTCAGTTGCGGGGCGCATGCACGTGTTTGCGTGGGCGTGTATGCCTAGCCTTAGGCGTGGTAGCGAGCAGAGATGGTGGAAGACTGCTTCTTCAGGTCCTGGGAGTGTTTTTTTTTTCGTTTGTGGCACAGTTCCTGAGCTTGGCGGCCTTGGCCGATAGAATGACACGAAGCGTCGTACGACCTCTCAGTCAATGAACTCGCACCCCATCTTTGGCCACCCTGCGCATTCGTGCAAGCCACCTGTGCTCCCTGCGGCTGTTTAGGCGGATGTCTGCACTAAACATGCGTTTTCGGTTCACGCATCACTTCACTCCTTTGGTTCTCCCCCTCTTTTCCCTTCTGCTGCTCTTGCGCCCTGGCACATACCGCCGCACGCTCCATCTGCGTAGGGAGTCGTATCAAACGCTATCGGCTGTGTAAAGTTTTTGGTTTCGTTTGCGTCCACGGTGACTCTTACTGCCTTCCTCGCAGGTCTTTGTGGTATTCGCCTATTTCTCAGTGTTTGGACGTCTGCGTTGTCGTTGACTTTTGAATTGGAGAAATCCACCGAAGACCCAGACACACAGACGGACACGTGCCAGGCAGGCCGGCGGACCTTCAGAGAAGCAAGTGAGAGCGCCGCTGTCCCTGACCTCAGACTGCATCAGCAACAAGGGACATCCATAAAACACGAAACACTCTGTCCACATCATACAACCATAATTACCCCAAGAAGAAACCGAACTGATAGAGACCCCCTACTCCCTTTCCCTTTCGCTCCCTTTGCTTTACTCTCTGCGCTGACACTCCGTCCCACCCCCGCTTCGCACCCATTATCAGCCTTCCCGCCCTTCAAGAACACCCCCCCCTCCCTCCCACACACACACGCACCGATATCACGCACGAGCGGACATTTGTCTTCTTTGTTTGTGTTCTTGTCTCTTTTCCGAAGTGTATGTGTCGGTGAGGCGCTCTTTTCTTTCTTTGACGACGCCCGCTCGCCTTCCGTCCGGTTTGTCTTCTGTTCCCCCAATAGACCCGCTCTCGACACACGCAGCGAGGGTGTCAGCTCATACGTCATTGATCGCAGGGAGCACACACAGACACGTAGCGAGGGACTGGCGGAAAGACAGCTTTGGTGCCAAGCAAACATATCCGAGAACATCCAAAGAATACGGGAGGTGGTGCGCGCACTGAGTCTTCTTTACCCCAGGCGTACAAACTCGCGTGGAACGAAGTCGGTTACTGCAGGGCGAGGGCAGTCACACACGAGCTGTTGGCGAAAGGAAAGGGACTAGGCGGACATTACCTTCACCTCTGCCTCTCGCTCTCCCCTGCGTGTCTGAGGCGGTGCGGTGTTTGTCTGCGTCTGCACACGTGTGTGAGTATCGCTTTCTTTTTTTTTTTTTACCCGCTTTTAATTTCTCCGTTTGTCCGAGAGAGGGCGAGAGCAGCGGTCCGAGGCAACGTTTGATTGTTTCTTTTCGCTTTCTACTCAATATTCATAGAACACACCCACACACTTCATCGCTGCATCAGCCACCAGCGTAAACGACTTGCCTCTCTCGTCTTCTTCTTTGGATTTTTTCTTTGGATTTTTCTTCTTTGGAGGGCTTTTTTTAGCGAGTGTACCGTCCCTCACCTTTTCTCTCTCGTCTCCAACGCCGACCCGCATTTACTTTCCTCCTTTACTTTGGTTTTTTGTGAGTGTGTCCTTGTAGACACACACACACACACACACAACGAGAGAGAGGGAGAGACTTGCCGTTGCACGTTAGTAGAAGACGCAAAGCAAGCCCGTGCAATTTGTAGGCGTAACAACACACACACACGCACACACAACTAATTTCCTACTGGCGCTTTCTCTTATCCCGCACTCAGTTCTCCTCATCTATACACTTACACACCAACGGATACACACGAGACCCACAGACCGGCAGTCGTCCTACCCTGCGCCTCTTTCATGCTCTCTGTAGTCTGAGCATCTCTGCCATCTCGTGGATCATCTTTTTACTGTTATTCGGTGCTGCTCGACTGCTCCCCGCCTTTGGCGTACCCATAGAAGCCCACACACGTTGTTACACGCGTGCATCCGTGTCTCGCTGTACACCTTCGTGTGCCGCGTTCTTTCTGCTTCTTCTCATTCATTTTCTGCCGCCTTCGCTGTGCCCTCGACATATACCTCATATGCAAAGATGGCATATCGTCACGGCTCGCACCCCTGTCACGGCTTTGACGAGCTCGCTGCTGCGCCGGCAGGGAGGCAGTGCTCTGTGTGCAAGGCGCTATCAGACGGCTCCGATGTGCGCTGGTTCGGCTGTGTGGCGTCTCCTTGTGAGTTCCTGTTATGTGAAAAGTGCTTCACAGTGCAGGAAGAGCTTCTCGCGCAGCCTCAGGTGGTAATCCGCAACCCGATGCTCGACTACGACGATGGAAAGGCAGCAGTGCACACTCGGCCACGCGAGCAGAGCTACCGTCTCTCGCCGCTCTATGCGGGACGACTACTACGGGTGGTGAGCACTGCCGTCGACGTGTCTGACCCTTCGAGAGAGTACTACCGTATTGCGTCCGGTGGCTGGATCAACCGGTCGCACGTTGTGTGTGTGCACCCTCACCCGAGCCCCAGTATGCAGCTGCTTTCCGAAGTACACCTCAACAACCGCAAGCTCGGAAGCGATATTGCGAGTGGTGCGGTAAGTATCAGCGTCTTGTATGACTTGCTGCACGAGTGCATGCAGACGATTGACGAGAACGAGGCCTATGGCATTGTAATGAGCGCGCTCGTCATGTACCCGCTCTTGTCTACGCTGGAAATTCATTGCTGCCACTTCCGCACCGCACCGGATCCGCTGCCGCTGGTAGAGTACGTTCACTTTGTGCTGCACTTTGTGCTCACGAAGCTGGTGGAGCGCATGGACATGGAAGAGGCCCAATTTGTCTTCAAGCTCGTGGATGGCGCTATGGCGTTCCTCTTTGGCGATGTGCTGGCTCGCTGTCTTGGCGCCGCCTATCATCTCGCCTTCACCTGGAAGGTGCGACTGCCGTCCTCTTTTGCCTACCTTGTCTCCCGTGCGCTGGCGACCATGGACCGCCTCCTGCGGTTGCTCCCGGAAGAAGCGTCGGAGCAGTCACCCGCCCTCTGCGCGCCCGCCGTGACTTTGATCCATAACAGCAGAAGCGTAGAGCGGCAGCGACTGGGCCGTCTCATCATCACCATGACAGATATGGGCAGCTGCTTGCTGCAGCACTGCATCCGCGAGACCCGCCTCGACCTCGATGTGCTGCAGCCACTCCGCGATCAGCTGTGCGGTGACCACCGGCATCACCTCTCCAAGGTGTTCTGCGAGGCACTGGCCACAATGGCAGAGGTGGACCTGCTGCGCGTGCAGCGCACCTACCTTCACCTCGACGCTCTCGAGGTTGTGGGTGGCCTGGCGGCCAACTCATGTCTGGCCGAGTCCCAGGTAGCTGTTTTCCGCCTTGTGAAATACCTAGCCAAGCAGTGTCCACACAATATCGCGATGCTCAGCGCTGTTCTCTTAGATAAGCTACTCAAGATGCTTGCTGACGCGCAGAGCCCCGCAGTCTATGTGGAGGCGATGGAGTGCTTTTATGAAATGGCCTTCAACGACCCTCGCATTCGTGGCGCCGATGCTGGCGCGAGTGAGATGCCGCAGCCCCAACCGCACGCCTGCACGGCACATACCGGCACCAGTGGTGGCACAGCAGAGAAGGCCAACACCCCCTATCAGTTGCTATGCGTGTACCGCCTGCCCTTCGGTGGTGTATTGATGCCCCTGTGCTCGTACTGTGCGATGCACCACCCGCCCAGCGGTGGTGATCTTATGGAGAGGCCACAATACGCGTACTTCCAGTGCCATTGTCACCACTGCTCCACGGTGGTCACCCGCAGCGCTCTCCAAGTACCACAATTGCCGACGATCCCCCAGACGACCGCACTCAACATACTGGAGGAGCATCTCCCTAAAAAGGTGTTTGCCCTCTCCGCCTATCTGCAGATACCGCAGGCGTTGAACGCGCTTGGCCGGCTTCTCCTTCGCGTAGCGCTGCAGGACGAAGTCCTGGTGCGCGTGATCGAGGAACTCGTGCGCTATCCCTCTCTTGAGTCGGTGCCCTACGCTGCCCTGGTGGTGAAGGCAAATGCACACCTGCCTGCAGTGAAACAGTGCTTGGCCCGGTACGCCAACACGGAGCTGAGTCGGTACGTCCACGGCACCTTCGAAGTAGCCACCCCAGCCAAGAACTATGTAGACGAAACGCCGGCGAAGAGCCATCAGCGCAGCGAGCTCGGCCTTTCTGCCTCCCCCTACACGAACTCCACTGTACAGAGCGGATCAATGTACGACATGCGCGGCGTCTTTTCCTGCTCGCGTGACGGCGCGCGCGGTGTCCAGCTCTTCGGCGCTGGTGCCTCTGTGGAGGAGTAGTGTCTGCCCGCGACCCTCTCACGAGGAAGCTGAGATGGCCTCTAGTAATGACTGTACCCTTCGGCAGCACTTGCGCCTGCAGAAAATGCTCCGTAGGAGTTTTTGCGTTTTCTTTATTTTTTTTTCTGTTGTTGTTTCTCTGTCTTCTCTTTAGAAACCCGCTCGATATCCCCCCGCCTTCCTGCCCCAAGCGCTTCTGCGGCGGTATTGACGAAGGGGCAAAGGACGGCGTTGGTGCCGATGTGACGTAGTCGCGTGCGGCTGCCATGGAGGGAGCAGCAGAAGAGGGGCGAAGGAGGCAGAGAGGCGCCATATCGCTTTCCCGCTTCGGCCATGACCATTTGTGTTCCGTAATGACCGTGTTCTTTCCTGAAAGCGAAGAGATCTGACGTCCTTGTCGGTCCTTTACCAGCGTTTCCATTCTTATTTTGGGGGTTCGCCATCTCGTTTTGTTTCGGGTTCGTGTCGACCGACTTTCCCTCTGTGTGTATGCGTGCAGTGCGTGGGGTGTCAGAGATAGTGTGACAGCGTCAACGTGTGTATGTGTGTGTTAATAGGAGAGGAAGCAGGGGAGGGGGGACCGGTGCGCCTGGTGAGAGGCACAGCATGCGAGGCGCCGCTGCGTTGTGTGAGGAGCAGTGTTTAGAACAGCGGCAAAAGTGCCAATTGCAGTGCATGGGCTCGAAATATATCTCATGACATTCCCCCCTCCCCCATTGTTCTCGAAGGGGATACCGCCCTTCTGCTTCGCCTGCACTTCTGTGATTTACCTCAAATGCAGCTCTCCTCTTTCTTAGCTGCAGGCGCTTATTTTCGGACTGGGACCAGCCCCCCCCCTCTCCCGCCCAATTGGCCTACCTGGCACACCCCAACTCATCCGTATGGCGTGTACGTACATGGGTGTGCACGCGCGTGCGCTTTGATATGCTGGACTCCAGTGATGCTCATGTCATGTATAAAAGGCCGGAAAAGAGAGGCCGGAAAAGCGACGATGTGGCTCATTTGTGCCTGGTGCGTCTGTGCTCACGCTTGCAAAGGAATCGGACCCGGTACACAGCCACATGGGGTTCAGAATGGAGGGCTTGTCTTGTGTGTGTTTGTGTGTGTGTGTGTGTGTGTGTGTGTGTGTGTGTGTTTGTTTGTGTTTGTGTGTAAGGGACACGCAAGCGACAAGCCGAACCGCGGTGTGCGTAACGTGACGAGCCATGAAACGCGAAATCATTTCTTCTCTTTCTCTCTGCCACCGCATTGAGGTTCTTCTGTAGTCGTCGTCGTCGTCTTCTCGGACGTGTTTTTCGATGGCCGGAAAAAAAAGGATTAATGTCCGCCCTCCCTCCTCACGCCTGGCTTGTCGCTGCGTTAGCCTCGTTTGTTCTTCTAAGACTGACTCGTTTCCCAACTCGTGTAGGCTTCCTATTCCGCAGTGACCATTTTGTGACGGGCGCGTGCATCTTGTGCATCTCCCTCACACGACTGAGCATATATGGGAGAAGTGACTACACAGCATCGTAGTGAGAATCCAAAAAAAAAAAAAACAAGTAACTCAACGCTCTCCCCTTGCTTCCCCTTGGCCGATGGTCTTTCTCACCTCTCCCGCCACGATGGTAATGGCAGTCTGTGTGAGAGAGAGTGGGCGTGTCTGTGCTCTCTGTCTTGTATCCTCCTACTTTCTCCGTTTGTCCGCCGTTGTCCACGTGAATGTATCCAGCACAGGAGCCAAGCATTCCAGGTGCACATGTGCCCTCTACAGGCACACGCACTCATCCGACGAGAGGGGGTGGGGGGGGGGGGGCTGTGAACAAAGGGGATGCCTCCCTGTTGTTTCTCTCCGTCACCCTTCTCTCTTTCGTACTCCTTGTCACCACACGATTCGTGTGCAGTCCCAGCCCCCAGTTTCAGGGGCAAGCATGCTCGTGTTGTCGATTTCTGCATCGGTGGGTTGGCATCGCAGCTGGGATTGACGATGCTGCTCATGAGCTCGCATTATTGTTCAGAGACATCGTCAGAGAATTGGCCAAGTGCAAAGAAAGAAACATATGCAGCAACTGTCTGCTTGTCTTTCACTCACTCACTCACCATGTTCATCCTCTTCTCTCTGTTATCTGCTCTTTTTCTCTTCCCCGCGCCCACGCCGTCTCCTCCGCTACTGATGCTAACGCACACACACACACACACACACACACACACACAACCAGCCAAAAGCGAAAAGAGAAGGGAAGTAGCACTGTTTCTATTTTTTTCTGTCTTGCGGCCTCGTGCAGCGACAAAACGACTGCTTTGAAATACCTCCACCATCTCTCTCAACACTCTCCTGTGCCCCTCCACACATCATCGCTCCTTTCCGTCCCTCCTCAACTTACCTGACTTCACTTCGATGGCTGATGCAACGTTGCTGCAGGAGGAGCGTATTGCCGCGCAGAGGGCACGCATTCAAAGCAAACTGCAAGGGCACGCCGGTCAAAATGAGTCCACCGTTGGATCGTCGAGCGGCGCATCCTCCCGCCCTGCTGTCGAGCAGAAAGTGTTAGACACTCGCCACGAAATGTCGGGTGTGCACCACGCGAACGTTGCCGCCGTCACCAACGTTAGTGCTGCCGCCGAGGCGGCAGAGTCGCAGCGCCGTCAGCGTGTGCAGGATGTGCAGCAGCGACTCGGACAATTGCAGGAACGCAGCGAGGCCGACGCGCAACAGGGTGCGCTGAACTTACATTTCGAGGCGCTCTACCGTCTTGCCGTCCCTCACGAGCTCCACGCAGCCCTCGAGGAGCAGCGCAAGGAGTGCGAGGCGTTCATTGGCGTGAAGGAGAAACTCATCTCGGAGCTGCGTGAGCAACTGCACCAGCGAGAAGAGGAGTACGTTGGTCTGCTCAAGAAGAACAAAGACGAGGTTGGCCGGCTTGTCGACACGATGCGCACTAGCACGGATGACTACCTGCAGCAGTATAGAGCCAAGATTCAGGACATTGAGAAGACGTACGAGTTAGAGCGCAAGGCATACTTAGACCAGTGCGCCGAGGAAGTGAAAGAGCTTGTCAGGACGAGGCGTGCAAGGGAGATCGACTACCGCAAGCAACGTGAGCAGAAGCTGTCAGATGCCCAGCAGGAGCTCGACGAGCGATACGAGTCCGGCTATGAGGACTTCAACAACGTGAAGCGCGAACATCTGTCAGACGTGCACGCGTTGCGCGAGGAGCTCGAGAAATCGAAGGCCGACTATCTTCTCAACGGCGAACGTCTCACGTACAACTTGCAGGTGCTGCGGGAGCGCGTGAAGGAGAACCGTAGTGCACAGGCGAAGTACAAGAAAAAGATCGTGCGGCTGCAGGAGACGCTCGCGACGCTGCTCGCACGCCATCAGGACATGGAGAAGCGGTTTCAGCGCACCAACAACGAGCTTACAAAGCAGCTGCACCGCTTGAACCAGCAGTACACCGACACCCAAGTCAAGTTCGCCAAATTTGAGAGCAAGGATAAGATGAAGTACCGGCAGCTGTGGAAGCTTCACCACGACAAGTGCCAAATCCTTGCGCAAGAGTGCTTACAGGCGGATCGCGTTGTGTTTGAGGAGCTCCTGCAGATGCCATGGCAGCCGCCGGCATTGCGCTACTGGCCTCGCGAGGATATGGGGGTCGAAGCGCAGAAGGACGAGCTGGACGAGCGGCCTGAAGAACCGCCGGATGTCAAGTTGTCAGAGGCAGCGCAGATGCTGTTCAGCATTCTCAAGTCGCAGGCGCGGTTCTTAGTGGACAGCAACGTGCACGATGCAATCCAGTCTCTGCAAGGCACGACGCAGGAACAGGCAGACGTGGAGGGCATTCTCACAACGTTGAGGCTCAACCGCACAAGCGACGTGGAGGACATGCTGGAGTACTTTGTAGTGGAAAACGAGGACGAGACGGTCGCTCTCGTCAACCCACAAGAAGCACTCAAGGCTCTGCAGGCCTACCTTACTCACCGCGCTGCGGAGGAGGCGAAGGCAATGGCGACGAAGGGTGCCGAGGTGAAGAGCGCAGCGGCCAGCGAGACGCGGACAGCCGAAAAAAGGCGTGCGGCAGAGAGGGAGTACTGGCGTAACATGGCCGAAACGGTCCCGAAGGATCACCTGCAGGTCTGGGAGACATTGGAGGATGGCCTCAGTCAGTACCTCGCGCAGCTCCAGCACCGAAAACAACTCATCAGCGATACCGACACGATCCGTGCACAGAATAAGGAGCTCAAAGGTCTGATTCGCCAGTACATGGACAGCTCCATCAACTACGAGCTCTACACCCCACCTCGGCTTGTCACACAGGTCATGTCCTATCCCTCAGCGCATCCCTAAGAGAGACATCTCGTTGAGGAAGCAGTGCACGGATGTGGTGTGTCGGGGTGGGGTGGGTGGCTGTGCGGCTGGCGGCTGCCCCCTTTTATGCTCTTGTTGCTCCGTGACGATGTAGACTTGCCTTGTGCGTCCGTGCGCCAGCACTTACTCGGTCACGTACGACCTGCGGATCCCCTTCCCCGGCTTTGCATACGTAGGCATACAGAGAAGCGTGTGCGCGTTATGCTCCCTTCTTTCTTTTTTTTCTTTATGTCGTTGTTCGCCCTCGCGCGCGCGCGCGTGCTCGTTCGCTCTTTCCACATGATGTACACTTCAGCCTCCATTACCTTCGGTGCGCCGAACTTCGCTTACTACAAGAAACGGAAAACAAGAGAAGAGACAGCAGAGCAGAACGCAAACTCAAAGGTGGGGGGGGGGGCGATCCAGCGCATCTATGTGGACAACAGCACCCAAGGAGATGCGAGTCTCGTTCTTTCGGAATACAGTGCACTGCCGCGCCTTCTCTTGAGGTGTGTGAGGAGGGGGTGGTGCCCCTTTCTCTTCCACCTGTTCGACCTAAATCGTATCATCTTTACCATGGAGACGCATGACTGCTCTGTCTGTCCGACAGATGCGCTGCGCGACTACCTCCTTTCTTTTCGCGCTTTGCCCACGCATGTTTCTATGTCTCCGAATGACCTGACCACTATGGCTCGCTCTGTTTGGCCTACTCCCTTCCCATCCCCACCCCGCTCCACCTCTCCTTGCGACGTGACAGCTGTTTACCTGTCCTCTACTTCTTTATAGTGAGACGGTGTGCCTGCTCTCATAAGTCTGCTGTGCAGATACACACGCGATCCAACGTTCGGTGAGGTAGCGCTTCTTCTCTTTACCCCCCCCCCTCCCCCTGCTCGACTGCTCGACTGTTTATCTTTTTTTTCCTCTCAGCACGCGCGTGCTTGAAAAAAGCAGTCGTGAGGGAAGACCACATTTTTTGCTGCTGCTGCTGCTGCTGCTCGGGTTGCTCCCCTATCAAGCACGAGCTCAGAGCAGGGCCTCAGCATCGACAACTCTCCCCTCCCTCCCTCTCAGCTGCGTAGCGTATTTCTCTGCTTCCATAGCATTGCACAGTAGGGAAAATAATAGAAAAA
>NC_009327.2:2553856-2557926 GCF_000002845.2 Leishmania braziliensis MHOM/BR/75/M2904 | reverse complement strand
AGGCGGAATCCAACGAGTAAGAGAATAGTAATTGGAATGGAACAGACAAAATCGATGTAGACATTACCTTCAAGCAGTCAATTGAATCGAGACTACGATTCTACCGAGGCCAACGCGAAGTAGAGCGTGCGCTAGGAGCGCAAGTGAAGGAGGTGGCGTTAGCCCATTCTAATATGCGTGACATAAAACATCGTTGTACACATCAACGAGTAGTTGAATCAAGGTGAATCAACGAGGCAGCTGGGTTATATACATATATCAACAAACTCGGAACCCGGGGAGTTGTTTTAGTAACCAGAGGAGAAAACTTTTCAGCCGAGCCAAAGGCAACCTTTTTCTTGCGGAGGGTCATGGGAGTTTCCCTCGCGAGTATCCTGAAAGGGAGACACTCTCCCCCCTTTTTGGGCAACAAGTCAGGCAGCTTGGTCCCTCGAGGGAATTTGAGGGCGCCACGGGGGTTCATCGGACGCCAGCAGTGCGCCCACACTTGCTTGTGTGTCGAAGGCTGCACCCCCACCGCTTCCCCGTGGCCCTTTACCAGGGACTCTCCGCCAAGCGGCCATGGAAGCACCATTAATTTCTTGGGCATTAAGTCTGCTACTTTTATCGAGCTCCACTGCCGCCCTGTTGATCAAGAGACTGCCGCGGCCTTTGTGGTGAGTCTGCAGGCTACCCCGTATGCCAAGCACACATACCTGCACCATCATCTCAGCGTGTCCTCCAAGCTTGGACAGCCGGTCCACTACCTCAAATTGCTGGATGCAGTGATCAAAGGAGCGAGGGGTCCTCGAACCGCTTAGCAGGCCCTATCCATCCCCAGCGAGTCTCTGATCGGCATCGTTGTGGGGGGAGGGGGTCGCGTCTACACTCCTCTGCGCAGTGTACCGAATCATGTGGAAGGCTGCGTCCAGGTAGGACAACATCATCAGGATGACGGCCAAGTCGTTTCTACTTTTTTTCTCGACGGGCTAGTGATCGACTTCGGCGAGTGGAGATGGGAGATCCAAGTGCACCTGCGACGGCTGTTGTGGGAGGTCTCTACCCGGCAAACGCCGCTCTTTCTCCTCCCAGCACAGGAGGGTCAACCTTCCGCTGATGGTTTGCGGTTTTCGCGTGTACTGCATCAGGGCTGGAGCGATGGATACCATCTTGGCCCGAATATCAGACAACGCGATCTGCAAGCGCGACGCCGTGATTCGACGCTTCCCCCTCCCCCGCACAGCGAGTGATTCAGGGCACAGCCGTTCGATATGCTCACCAGAAGATGCTGCTGGCGAGGAAGCTCGAGTCTTCTTGTCTCCCAACGCTCCTTTGGTGGGCGACTCGTGGCCAGGTAGCTCCTTCTTCGACGAAAGCGTACTGATGCCCCCCTTCCCTCCTTCCCCAAGGGCCAGACATTCACACTGCTGTTTAGCGCTCGCACACCCGTACCGGTGCCTGAGGATGAATGTTTCACTCCTCCGCACGCCTGCAGGATGACAGCGTTGCGTTGCGCTCCGATACGACGCTGCAGGCGAGCGGGGGTGCAGCAGTGTGTGGCTAGCCTGGGGGCTGGTGTAAAGGCGGCACCCTCAGCTCCTCACTCATGCCTTTTACTCAGCGGTGGGCAGCGTCGTTGGTGGCCGTAGGTGTGGACGAAAAAACGATCGACGATACAGAGATGGTGGACTCACTGCGCTCGGCTTTCAGAGTGCTGGAGGAGAAGCCTGCTGCCCCGCGACTGCGTTTTATTGTGTGGCCCCGCTGCCTCAATGCTCCATTGCAGAACGCCGGCTGTCTGCCCCACATGCCGCTACCAGAGGCTCCCTGGCAGAGCCTGCCGACGGGTTGGGGGCGACGTGCGACTTGACGTGTTTGCTTCCCCAGGCACAACTGCCGCGGCACCTCCACGCTCGATTTCCATTCCGCGACGGGACCGGCTCGTGCTACGAGATGCGAGCGCTGCCGAATGGGGCTGCGCGTTAGTCCCTAGATAATGCCCGCGCACTCGTCGGCCGCCCGTGGGCGTGGTCCCGTCTGCACGGATGTATGGATGGGCTTCTTCACAGACAACAGTCCTCGCATGGACCGACAACCTGCAAATTGCAGGGGAAGGGGCGGTGGTGCCATCGCGGTCCACGCTGAACACGAGAGGGAGACGGTGTGCGCACAAGTTTGCACCTTTGTGGGCGTTCACTTTGACCTCCGCACACGATGTGTGGCTGTGGGTCCAAAGGCCCTCAAGGGCGCCCCGAGAGACGAATTCAGCCGATTTCCTCCAATTCGTTGTGGCACAGCTAAAGGCCTTCGTGGGGAAACTGTGGTTCGCTGCGCGCTGGCGATTCCCGTTCATCGGCATTGGGAGCATTTGAAGGAAGCCCGAAGGGTCGGGGCAGAGCTGAGCCGATGGCGCATCGCACTCGAGCATAAAGGTACAGCTGAGCCCTTCGGCGTTGCGCCAGATGAAGAACTGATTTTCGCGCGCGACCGACCATTGCTCACGCCGAGTTGGTGTTGCGCAGCCGACGAGGGCAGGTATGTAACGTTTAGACACATTCGTCACTCGCTGGTCGGGGTGGTTGGCGATCGATAGGGGACGCGGCTGAAGCACGCGCAGCTACCCAAGTGTTTGGCTCCTTTCGCGACGCAGTCCCTCTCAGATCCTGCACATATCCTCTCGTGGGCAACAAACCCACGCTTTCCGGAGTGTGTAAGGGATAAGCGCGTGCCTTCACCGTCAGCCATGAACTCCGCCTCGGTCTGACAGCGATTACCCCCATACAGAGCGAGCCTCCAATACGTTCCCTCGCGACACAGACTAGCAGATGCCTTGAGGCCGGCCTTGTGTCCGATGCACGGGTTGGTTTGGACGCGCAGTTTCCTTTTCCTTCTCTAGTTAAGTCACGTGTGATACGGAAGAACAGAACTTTCGCACACACGCTACGACCCAAAATGCTTTTCCATTGTCCATTGCCTGCAATAGGATGATCCACGCCCCCCCCCCCCCCCACACACACACACACAAACACACACGCAGTACTCTCAGCTGGTGTGAAGGCAGTCCTTTTTCCCTGCTCTATACCCTTTCGTCATACTTTTTCTTCTTTTTAGGGGCCAAACTAACTTGTCTACACCTCACTCACGGCGTGCCTCCTCCTTGGACTGTAAACTGGTGACGCGGGCTGTGGTTCGGCAAATAGCCCACGAGCGACTCGGGAGGCTCGAGAAAGATCGGACCTGGTGAGACTGGATAGGTAGACGGAGGTGTGGGTCACTTGCCCCATACGTGGTCATATACACGCTAAGCAGGCAAGTATCACACATTAAGTGGAGCTCCTTATCTGTGCGAGGGATGGAAGGTCCAGTTTGGCGTTCAAGCATACCATTGCAGAGCACGCTTGCGACCAGTGGGGTAGAAAGTCAATCGCATCTCTCATACTTCGCTCTCCTTTAGCTCTTCTTCCTTAACGCTACGACACCTGAGTTCTTCTGGTGGCTGATTTATATCACTCAACTTCATTCCTCCTATCACAAATTTGGATGGACTAAGCAGGTATTCATATTCATCACCCATCTCCTTCTCCGCTGCAGGACTATGGCTGCACTTCCGCAGTCCTACGAGACGCGGCTGGTGGCGGTGTCCGCCTCCAGCGTCAACCAGCAGCGCATTAACTACGGTAGTCGCGTGCTCTTGCCATCCAGCGTGCTGGATGACCTGTGCCGCATGACCATGGTGTATCCCCTCCAGTTTGAGATCATCACCCCGAGTAAGAAGCGTGTGTACGCAGCCGTTCTCGAGTTCAACGCGCAGGCAGGTTCGGTGGTGCTGCCGGACTGGATGTTCCAGCACCTGGGTCTTCGTGGCACAATGGTGGTAAAGGTGCAGAGCTGCAGTCTTCCGCCAGGATCCCTCGTGAAGCTCCGGCCGCATCAGAAGGCGCTTGTCATGTTCGAGAATCCGCGGAACCTGCTGGAGCTACGCCTTGCTCAGTATCCCGTGCTCACCAAGGGCACCACTATCGTGATTAGCTACGTGGATCGTGAGTTCCAACTCGACCTGGTGGAAATCATTGACATGAAGCAGCAGCTCG
>NC_009327.2:2434716-2553756 GCF_000002845.2 Leishmania braziliensis MHOM/BR/75/M2904 | reverse complement strand
ATGTGTGTGTGTGTGTGTGATATATATATGTGTTAGTGAAGGTACGTATGTGTAGTTATGCTTCCACTTTTGCCTCTTGCGGTCGTGTCTCGTTTGTGGGAGCGGTGGCGTTTGCATCCCAGACGCACACAAGAAGAACCCCCAAAAACAACCCTCATTGAAGTGGAGGCGAATGCACGTGGCGTGTAAATGCGGCGTTGTGCTTATAAGCCGCCGTTTAGGGCCCCCACGCTCCCCTTCCCTTCACCTTACTTTCTCTCTTGCTCGTCCTTACGCAGCCCGCAAACGCGGTGGAGAGAAGAGTACGAAAGGGAGGGGTGCCGGTCATGTCCAGGACTCGGAGCACACCCATCACCGCTCCCCTCTGGAGAAGTGTTGGCGACTCTGCCAAGCATCGTGCGCTCTCTCTGGTCTCGCCGTGTTGCCCTCAAACGCGTCTTTTTGCCATCGCCATGCGTACGTCAAGCATCGTTTCTCTGCTTCTTCCCT
This sequence comes from Leishmania braziliensis MHOM/BR/75/M2904, assembly GCF_000002845.2. NCBI lineage: Eukaryota > Euglenozoa > Kinetoplastea > Trypanosomatida > Trypanosomatidae > Leishmania > Leishmania braziliensis. Next base: position 2,553,267 of record NC_009327.2, on the reverse strand, counting down.
TCCTCTTTCGAGCCCTCTGTTGCAACACTGCAGCTACCCAGCTTTACACGGTCTTCCTCCTTTCTATTTTTTCCCTTTCTTGGCCTTCCCCCCACTTGATCTGTCTGTGCCTGTAACTTTGGGCTGCACTGTTTGTCGTCGTGCTGTGTCAGGTCCATCCGCTAACGGATAGAACCATCTGGGCGCCCGACCGTGAACTGCTGGTGCGGTATTGGAGAAGAGGTGTTACAGAGTTGCTCTCCACACGACTCTTCTGCGTCACCCCCACCTCTCCCCTTCATCTCTCCCTGTCCTCGCTTCTCCAATGTCCTTGTCGAACAAACGCGAGGTACGCGAGCACGTTAAGCTCGTACTGCAGCCATACGAGGAAAGCGGCCACATTGATGTCGAAGATGTAAAGACACTTACACGGGTGGCATCGGACGCTGTCGTCACCCTCCCTGCCACGCTGACGAGCGTCGCAACAGTCGCATTGACGACCTTGCAAAACCTGCTGAGCAGTCGTACGGGCGCGAAACCTGAGGTGATGGAGGCCATTGCCCGGGACCTGGAGGCGAACAGTGTAACCTCGGGGCAGGCAAACGGTAGCGCTGCCTCGTCCCACGAAGGCGGCACCGCGACGGAGGAGATGGGCAACAGCAGTGACGCGAGCGCCACCACTGCCGGCGCAGCGGTGCTTAGCTTTAGCGCCTTCAAGGCTCGTATGGCAAAGAAGAGAGATGAGCTGAAGGCAGAGCGCGACACAGTCGCAGAAATTACCTCAACGGCCACCACTCATGTCGAGGCCATCACCGCCACCGCACCGCCTCCAGAATCGTCGCCGAAAGTCCAGAGGGAAGAAGCGCACACCACTACTGTGGGCACTGACCTGACCGAGTCTCGCAATCTCTCCAACCAACCCAGCGCAGCTCCCACGCCGTCCCTGCGACCCTCCACGGCGCCCGCTCCGTCTTCCATACCGGAGATGGCTGAAGAGGCGGCTCTCTCTCGTGAGCGCGACGAGGTTGCAAGCGAGCAGCCACCGGCAAAGATGGAGAAGAAGGAGGCCTTTGCCCTCTCCGCTTTCCCAGACCCAGACGAGGAGGTTGACCTCTACGCGGGCCTCACGCCCTTGTCGCGGGGTCGTGGGCGTGGGCGTGGGCGTGGACGGGGCCGTGGGCGATGGGGGCCGCCGTATTTCCACCCCGCGCACAACCCCTACGGCACAACACACCCGCACCATCATCACGGAGCACCACCCCCATTGCACCAGTACGGAGGGGCGCCGCCACCATCACATCACCAATATGGCTTCCCGCCACCATCACATCACCACTACGGTATGCCGCCGCCGCCACCGCACGCGCACCACGGCAGCTACGGACCCAACACATCCCGTCATCGTCCGTATTAGGAAAGCGCAGGCGTGTCTCGACCTCCCTCCTTACGTGGTGAACACTACAGACTAGAGCCGCTACATCTCTCTCTCTCTCCCCCACCCCCACCCGTCCACCGAGTAGGAGATTTCCTTGTGGCCCCTGTATGCAGGCGTGTGTACCCGAGCCGCATCGTGGTGCAGTGTTACACGGTGTACCTGACAGCTCACCCCTCCTTCCGCCACTGTCGCCGTTGATCGCCGATCTTTCTGCCTGTCTCTTTGTTTCTCAGCTTCTTGGTGCCTTCACGTTGCTCTTGTTCACCCCCCCCCTTTCCCGATTTCTTCGTTTTTTTTTTTCGCCTGCTCCTGTCGTATTCCCTTCTTGCGCCTCGCCGCTTTCTTGCCGCGAGAGTTGGAGCGCGCTCTTGACCTCATTGGTGCGCGTGACTGGGTGTGTTTGTGCCTTGACACCATAATCCTCTCCGCCGCCTCCTTAATGCCTCCCTCCTCTCCCTCTTTCCTCGTTCTTCTCCCTCTCAGCCGATACACTCACTGACATAGAGAGCGATTTGTGTTCCCTCTCCCTCACCCCCTTGCCTCTGCTGAGCACATCTTCGAAGAACAGAAGGGAGCACGCGCAGTGGGTGCGCCTCCCTCTCCCTTCATCTTCTCTTTCCCACGAGAAGAAAAACGAAGGACGCGTCACAGCGTAGGTGTACACGGAGCCGTGATTAACATGTTTGTTGTGTATGTCGGTGGGCCTACCAGCGTTTTGGCGTGCGTGTATGGCGCGAATCCTCTGCGTTTGTTCTTTCGACATGGATTCGACATACCCCCGCCTCTTCGAGAGTCGCAGGCGCCAGAGCAAGCGCAGCAGCACATTCGGTGCCTCCTTCGTCGAAAAGAAAGAAAAACCCCATAATGCCTCCCTCCTTCCTCTGTACCTTGAACGTTCATTTTGTTGTTGCATGTTGTGCTCCCTCCTCTGATGCCTTGGTGCCTCCCCCTCCTCCAGGCGTTGGTCTCTCTCTCTCTCCCGTTTCTTTCGTGAGAAATGGTGCCGTAAAAAAAAAAAAGTGACCCTCGCACAGGCGTGTGCGTGTGTGTGTGTGTGTCTCTGTGTGCACCCTCATGTGTGGCCTTTGTGGGTGACATAGCAATGTGTGTTCTCTGTTGATTCTTTTTGTTGGTGTTTGCTGTGCGGCGTGTGCTGAATTGCTTACCAGGCGCCGTGAAAGTTATTTTTTTTTTTCTGTAGGAGGTGAACGCCCCTTCATCCCCTTGCCCAAACCCCTTCATCACCAGCACCATCGTCGGCACCGCGCGTTGGCTTCCTTTCCTTGGACCCTCTCTTTCTCTCTCTCTCTGGAGCTTGTCGAGCACCATTTTGAGGGAGCAAAGAAGCGGAAAAACGCAACACACTCACACAGGCATCCACACTGCTTCTTATATGACTACACTAGAAGAGTGCGCTAGAGGTGGAACCCACCAACGCAGCTAGTTATTGTCGTGCTCAGGTGGCGTCATGGCGATTCCCATCGGAGCCTAGGTACAACCTCCCCCCCCCTCCTCCCCCACAGCCACACGCGCATGCACGCAGAGGAGATCGTAATGGGGGAGACTGGGTCATTCTCAGACCTTCTCTGAAGGATAGCAAGGCAAACAGCTGTGTGGACGGAAACCTGCTAAAGAAGGGGATCCCGCTGGGAGTGACGGTTGGTACGCCGTTTTGACGCTACGACGCACCCCGACTCAGCCCTCTTGGGCATAGCAGGAGATTGTGAAGAGCGGATATGCCATTACTGGTGTGTCTTGTCTTTCGGTGCTGCCGCCTGCAAATGCGCACTCTTCACAATGGTGACTCTCTTCTCGCTCTCATATTAGTCTGACAGTGAAGGAGCGACGTGGTGAGAGCGGAGACACATGAAGCGGTGTACAAGTGAGCGTGTGTGCGCTCGAGGGCGCAATTACCTCACTTACAAATACCGCACGCGTATCTGTGTCGTTGCCAGTGTCTTGGACGCTGCCCCATCCCTACCTCGCTTGTCTGCCTCTATGTGTATGTGTTGGCTGGCCACGTGCTTTTCTTCTGTTGCGCCTGACTATGCGTGCCTGCATGAGAAATGTATGTTCGAAGTATTTGAGCGACACCCTGGAGCGAGAAACGGACGAAACCAAAGAAGTTGTAAAAAAGTGTGGATAGAGCGCACGACAATCCTGTCGTTCCCTCTTACCCAGCCCTCACCTTTTGCGTGTCACTGCACTGCACTACACGCCTTCTGTGTGCTGAGTTGCTCTGGCGGCGCGTTGCATCTTTTCCCCTTCTCTTATATTTCGCTTGTCGCAGCGCTTTGAAAGCGCGGCTGTGACCCCCAGATGCATCTTGCGTTTGTTTGTGATAGCACATGGCAACTTCCTACCACAGCAGGTGGCACACGGGTGTCTCCATGCGCCTGTTACGGAACGGGCGTTTCTTCTTCGCTTAGCCCTGCTCGCAACCCGGCGGCACGTTTGGGCACTTGCTTATTACAGCGTCTCTCTCTCTGTGTGTGTATGTGGGTATATAGCCTCATGCTCTTTTGCTGTCGCTGTGGCAGTGTGCCGCGCCATGTCATCTGTCTTCTCTCCGCCTACAGTAGTGAAAACCACACCGAACTGAGCCACGGTCCTTCTCGAACCCACGCTGATTAAGAGCTGAACACACACGCGCAGTCCACTCGAATGTGTTCTGCACCGGTGCGTATCTGTGTCAAGTGTATCTGCCAGATGTGATTTGCCTCTCTCTGGTACCTTAAGAAGACCTTTTTCCTTGATTCGGGAAAGAGAGAGGCGATTCTCGCATGGGCCCTGCACAGTTGCCCCGTAGTGTCGTCGCAAGATGGCGCCGCCGTTGCGCTCGCGTTGTTTCATCTCTTGCAGGCTCTCTCTACATTATTAATCGCTCTCTGCTGTTCTCCCTCTTTTCTCATACCTCTCTCACCCCCTACACATCCTTGACCACCACCTCCACTTGCGTGGCACACGTGCGCGCTTTGTCGTCCTCTATGACACCATCTCCTCCATCTTACCCCCATGGAGGAACTTTCCTTGAAGCAAACCTCTTCGTGACTCTTCCAGCACACGCGACGGGTGATTGGCGGAGGTCGGTGTACGGTGGTAGGGCAGAGAAGGTGGCAGCGACTTCTTCGTCCTGCTCGCTTTCGCTTTTGTTTTCCAGAGTTCACATTTTGTGTTTCCTGCCGCCGCCGCCGTCGTCGTCGTCGTCCTGGCGCACCTGTGCCGGGCTGTTTTCTTTTAGGACTCAGGGCCATGCATATTCCCTTCTCCGCACCAAGACAGCGTCATCTATCCAGTAGGACGAGTGTGCGGGTCAGCCCTAGCCACTCCACCCCACTTCCCTTCCCTTCCTCTCTTCTTCTTCTCCGCCTCTTCCCACCTCTCTCCTTCTCGGTAAGCGATGGCGTTGCCGTTTCCGCAGAAGTACTACGAGGTCGTCAGGTACTTTGACTACTATATTGGCAACCTGGAGGAGACTCCGCTGCTATCAGATGAGCAACGGCTGCTGTTCTATGCTCTGCGCCAGCAAGCCGACCACGGCCAGTGCACCACTGCGGCCCCGTCCATGTGGTACGCGAGGGAGCGCTACAAGCATCGGGCGTGGAAGCAACTCGGGTGCATGTCACCCTTCGAAGCGATGGTGTTCTTCGTGCAGCAATTTGAGCAGCTCCTCATGCAGTTGGAGAGTCAGACCGAGTCATCAGTGTCCACGGCAGGGGCCACCACCCGTGCAGGCGGTGTCGATTGGACATCGCGTCTGCAAGAAATGAAGGCCAATACGGTACCAAACCCTGGAGACCCGGGGCACAGAAGTTGCCCCTTGGAGTGCGACGGCGCCCGTGCCAGCAGCGGCGCCGTCGCTGTGAGCCAGGGGCCCTCCCCCTCTCCTTCAAACGAGGAAGCGCAACAGGGATCGTTCCCATTAGCACTCAGCTCTGCAGAGATGGCCGGCTGGGATGCGGATATTGTCTCTCACTCCCGGCCCACACTAGAGAACGTACGCTATCTTGCCGCGGAGCTGATGCGAGCGCGGCATGCGTTTCAGGGCGTCCGGCAAGAAATCGCACCGAGACGTGTCGAGGAGAACGGCGCCCGCGCTTCTCTCAACGGTCCACCGATTCCCACAGGCGGCTCCTGTTTGCCCCTCGCTGGCGCCTCCCTCGCAGCTGCTGGACCACCCCTGAAGCCGATCTGGTGCGGAAACGGCAGCGCCACACATGTGCCAATTGTACCGCCTCCAGTTCGCCCGTCAGCACGATCAATGACAGAGGCCGCCGTGCGTGATGCATGCGCGGCACCGAACTTGAAAAAGGTGTCTGTTGCCACCGGCAGATCAGGCACCACGAGCGCTTCGCCAGCCTGGTTTGACTGGCACCTATGGGGGAGTATCGCATAGGGGTACTTGCTCGGCAAGCAAATCATGGATGCAGCGCTGACACCAAATGGAAACTTTGCTTATCCACCCTTAGATCGCGTCTCCGGAGCTGCACCCCCTGGATTCAGCTCTCTCTTTACAGTCTTTTTCACATTAGTGGTGTTACGCGGGTTTTCATTCGTTGGCATCGACACGTTTTTTGCTTCAGGTTCGCGCACGTGTGCATCTGTCTGTGTTTGGATATCAGGCGTCTGCTCACTCTGGTGCGTTGCAATATCCGCTACAGAGCGCCCTATCTGAAAAGCTAAGCGGAGAGCAGATGGACCATAATGACGTGGGTAAGAGAACGAGTCCAATGCACATCTCCCTGTGCGCGCATGCGCTTGGATGCACTGCATTCACGCGCACCAGCGCGGAAATTACCCCTCCCAGCAAGTCCGCTTCACTCCCCGCCTTTCATCTCCGCCTTCCGTCTCGGCTGTACCCTTGGTGTGTCGTTGTCAATGTTTCCTCCTCCTCGCTCTTCTTCTGTTGTCTCCCAGCCTCTTGCTTACCAGGCGCGTCTTACGTGGGTATAGCGCCATTTTCCCTCTTTCCTTTTCCGTGTAGTGCTTCGCTTTGCTGTGCTTGCGGTCGCGAAAAGTGGTGCGCTGTGGGAGATAGGGAAGAGGTGGAGCGGCACCGCACTTCCGCGTACAGGAAAGTAACCTATTCTGTGTCTTGGAGACAGTCAAGCGTCTCCATCATCATCGACACCCTCCGTAATCAGGAAATCATCATTCTCATCGTGTCTCTCTCCCACGAACGAGTCCAATGGTGTACGCCCCCCGCCACAGCTCAGCTGCCTGTGTAGCACCACGGCTAAACGCTCGTCGTCGAGGACGAACTGCCCGGCCACTGAATCGAGCCATGCGTCTAACGGGCTCTCCCTCTCTTTCCTCGCCCTTTCCCCAGATGCGTGCTGCGCGATAGGCGCGAGGTGGACTCGAGCGCACACTGCGTGCCTCGATCCACGCGGGTCCGTACCCGGGGTCCTGCTCGAGGACGGGGGTGGTGGCGTCTGTCGTGCGAGTACCGGGGGGTGGCTTAGGGGGCGCACCGGGGGTGCACGAGGGGGAAGTCGGCCAGCCTCGGGTCAGGGCCGTCGGAGCCACTGCATCTGGTCTGTGCGTCATGCTTCCCCCTCCGTCGCATCAAGCGGCGGCATTCCAGAATGTGGTGCGGCGACTCGCCACATTGGAGTCTGGAGGAAGTGGTGGTGCAATTGGGGATTTAGTGTCGAGTTGGCACTGCGGAAAGAGTATGGTTTGGCTCCAGGCATCACTAGCGGCACCGGGTCACATCCCCTCCTCAAAGTGGTGATTGAAGTGGGTTGCGCAGTGGATGCTCGCGCTGCGGTGACATCTTCGTGGCCCCACCTGCGCTGTGCCAGGTAGGGATGCCTTTCATTCGCTCGCGCATAGCAAGTGCTTGTCATTAACCCGATCGTGCCGAACGGCTCCAGTCTGGTCGTGCCGCGTTTTCGAGTCCCCCAATTCGGGTGGTGGACGCCGCTTGGTATCTGAAGAAGAACCCTCCGTACCACCAGGTCACTCTTAACTCTGCAGCCGAACGTGAAGTGTCTTCCTCTAGGAGGATTGTCGCAGCAAAGCCAAGCCGCCACGGCTGCAGCATAGTCCTTGGAAGGGGGAGGGGGGGAGCACGCCTCTACGCATGCGCTCCTGTATAAGCACGGGGACGTCACCGCCGAGCTTTTTTCTCCTGCTGCACCGGCATGCTGAAAAGCGAGGAGACGAAATGCCCTACCGTCTGGTGAGGATAAACTTCATCGCGTCCGGGGCACAGGCGTGTACCGCAGCTCCGTCAAGGAGCCGTGGCTACCCCGCACCGTTTGGCGTCGCGCAGCCCATTGGCATAAGGCGCAGGCCACGTCTAAGATTGCGCTCAGCAGCACCGTAACGGAACAGCGGCAGGTGGATGCGCATCTTCGTTGAATCGTAGACACGGTGCGTAGTGCGCGGGGGCAAGTGCTGTGATGACCGCAGGCCTCTTCGGCAGAGCCCCAGCCCCGGCCATTTCCGCTGATGCCACGGGTCCGCACAGCCGTACTCGAGAGCAGGCGGCAGGTTCTTGACTTCCGCCCAACGAGTGCATACGGAATTTGGGGATACCACGCGCGGAGCTGGCGGACCATCATCAGGGAACTGAAGAAGAACCGATATGACGAGAAAAAAAGAGAACGCACGTATACAACCACGCATACTTTCTGCTCTACGCCTTTCCTTCCCCCGCGGTGCCTAGTGCAGCGTGTGGTGCGGTGCGTGCTGCTGCACTTCATGGAGCACTCTCCCACTGCATAGTCCGTCTGATCGACCCGTATTCTCGTACTGCTCGCACGCACCCCTCTTTCCTTTGTGTCCCTCCTGCCCGCAAGGGTGTTTACGAGTATACGTAACTTCGCGTGTGTGCATGTGTGCGTGTGTGCGTGGGCGTCTTTTAAACGGATGTAGAGGCGAACACCACGACAACGAGAACGGGACACCGCCTCTCTTGTCGCAGCGCTCCTTCTTTTCCAGCTCCCCTCTTCGTCTTTCTCAACGTCAAGTCTCGGGCCCTGCTCCGCCCTGTCCCTCCTCCTCAGTGCGCCAGCGCTGCCTCAGCGTCACCGCACGCACAGACGTGCACGTATACGTCGTCGCCTTTGTTTTTCCTGTGCTGTTCAGCGCCTCATTCTTTGCTTGTGTTGCCCCTCTACCAGCGAAATATTTAAGACGCATCCAGACGAAGAGTTGCACTGGTCAACATGGCGTGGCGCTGCTCGTCCACGACGAATGCGGGAATGGTGAGTGCACTGCAGCGCGAGGGCCTCCTCAAGACCCCCGAAGTGATCGAAGTGATGCGCCGCGTGGACCGTGGCTGGTTTGTGCACAACTGTAAGGAGGCGTACAGCGACCAGCCTCTGCCCATCGGCTTCGGTGTCACTATCAGTGCTCCACACATGCATGCTATGATGTTGGAGCTTGTGAACTCGTCTGTGCTATGCCGCCGGAACCCGAACCAAGACTATCGCCAGCCGCTGCGGCTGCTGGACATCGGTAGTGGTAGCGGCTACATCACGGCAGCCTTTGCGGCGTTGTGTGAGACGACTCGGCGAGACGGTGTGCCGCTGTTGTTTGAGGTGATTGGTGTCGAGCACGTGCAGGAGCTCCAGGAGCAATCCAAGCGTGTCATCGAGTCGCACTTTCCCGAATGGATCCGCGAGCATCGCGTCAAGGTTCTACACGGTGACGGGCGAAGGCCTCGGTCCATTGCGGGCGTCTGTGCGGATAAAGACGCCGACTTCGACGTCATTCACGTCGGGGCTTCCGCGCCGAAGGCTCTTGTTCCCGAGTACTTGCACCTTCTCCGGTGCGGCGGCACCCTTGTGATTCCCGTTGGTGGCCCGACGGAGGTGCAGGAGTTACAGGTGTTCACAAAGGACGCTGAAGGCGGTGTCAAGATGCAGCACGCGTGCCACGTGCGGTTTGTGCCACTGACATCGATACATGCCCAGCTGGATGGCGATGTGGAGATGCACACGTAAGCCGTTCTTTTATGTTTCGGCGCCAATCGCACCGCCACGCGCTGTGCAAAGACCCACTCTCGAAGGAAACAACCGAAAAAGGCACCTCCACCTCTCGGGGATTTTCACGTACTGGGTTGCCACGTGCGCGCGCACATGTGGACACTCGTCGTCGTACGTTGACCAACGTTGGCTGAAAAGACAAAACAAGACAGAGGAGATAGGCCACATTTCGAATACGACGTGCATGGTCGCACAGTCTCCTCCTCCCTCTTTCCCTTCGCTATGCGCTTCTTCGAGTGACTTTTCTGGAGCCATCCTTCGTTTTCTTTTCCATTCCACCTTTCGTTGCACGTCAGCTTTCACTCTTTCTGCGTTTCCACCCTCTACACTGCTGCTGTTATGATGCTGAAGAGGCTCTTTCCTCTTGCATGTGTGTTGATCCTCCTATACCCACATCCCACCTCGTGTCAATTGCCTCAGGCTGGCAGCTGTCTTGACAAGACGTTCATGTTTTCTTGGAGTGGTGTGGCTCCTCGACGACCCATCGCTGGCAGGGTGGATCATTCCCGCCTCCCCCGCCTACTTGTCTCTTTTCTCACCTCCGTCTGTTTCTTCTTCCGATTCTTCTCAGCCCTGGGCGGGGAACTACGCGGATTGACACTTGACTGCACTGCTCTCGGCACTCGACGCCGTTTTACGCTATCTTCTCTTTCCCCGGTCATGAACAGAAGCAACGGCGAGGGTATTCCTTGTTGATCTTGAGTGGTGTCGATGGCTCTTTTCCTACGCTTTCTTAGTTTCTTTTTGAGATCCCCGTCAAGCGCTTCGCTCCATCATCCTCTCCCGTCCCTCCCCTCTCTCTCTCTGTATACAGGAGGTGTCTGCATCTCATGAGTCGAAGCCCCGCCTCCCCCTCCCCCCCCCCCCCCCCACACACACACAGACAGACCCCACGGCTTCCTCTCTTTTAGCATAATGTGTCTCTTCTCTGCTTTCTCTGCCTTTTCCTGTGACGACATTTGCCACTACGACTTCTTCGTTTCTCCCTCGTATATACTCGCTGTTCCTGCCACCATTCCCCGCCTGCCCTCCGTGTGGTTCCCTGCCCCGATTGTCTTCCCATTTCGGACCTCGTCCATCGTCACTCTTCCTCCTTTTACTATCACGTTGGTGAAAGCGAAGACACCGGCAGCCCACATACGCGGACTGAAAAGCGACCCGTGGCACTTGACTGATGCCCGAGCGTAGCTCAAGAAAGCGGCACGGCCTAGGGCATGCCTCCCGTTCAGTGCTCTCAAAATTGCTACACCTTCTTGAGATCCTGAAAGCCCCTTTGCGTGCGGCGAGCCAAATCTCTTCTCGGTGTCCTGTAAGTCTCCCCTGCCTCTTCCTCACTGAACATGGCTCCTTTGAAGGTGAGCGCACGTGGACCGTGTTGTTCCATCAAGTTGCCACGCTTCACTGTCCTCACACCTCTATGCCTTTTGCTCTCCCTTTCTCTTCACCTGCCAGCATTCGTGTTTCTTCTCCTTGCATCTCCCGTCTTCCGCTCAACCCTGACGCGTGCCGCACGTCACACGCACACAAACAGGCCTCTGCATCCCACACAGGACGCACTCGCTCCTTTCTCTAGTCGTCTTTGTCTTAGCATACCCCCCCCCCCCCGCCCCCTTCGTCGGTGACGCTAGTTTCTCCGTGTACGCCATCCCAAGCGGACCGTACTTCCTAACGATCCTCCCTTACAAACTCCTATTCGAGCAACAAGAAACAATGTCCTCTGAGGACCCGAACCGCTGCTGTCCCACCGAAAAGGGCCCTGCCAAGTGCGACTACACCCCTGTTGGCGGTGACTTCTACATGGTGGGTCCTCACAACAGCAAGGCTGGCGTTGTGGTCGTGAGCGACATCTTCGGCATGTTGGCCAACTCGAAGCGCCTGGCGGACATGCTAGCTGAGCAAGGCTACCTTGTTGTCATGCCAGACTTCTTTGGAGCACAGGCATGGCCCGTGTCAGAATGGCCGGCCGACTTCGAGTCGGCGCGCTGGATCCAGCACAAAGCGAAAATCTCGAATTTTGACACGTTTGCGCCTCGCATGGAAAATGCGATTGCGTTGCTGCGCCAAATGGGATGTGCAAAGGTTGGCGTCATTGGCATGTGTTGGGGGGCGAACCTGACGTTCATGATGGCGGCACAAGGCAAGATCGACGCCGCTGCCACGGCGCACCCGGTCAACTTGACTTCTGACAACGTGAAGGCAGCGAAGGTGCCGGTGCTGGTGATGCCGTCAAAGGATGAGCCTCCCATGGACGAGGTCGAAGCCGCCATCGATGCCCACTCGGTGGCGCCGCACGTGTACGTGCGCTTTGGATCTCTGCCGCACGGTTTCTTTGGTGCCCGCTACGACCCTGACGCGTACACGCCTGAGGAAAGGAAGGATGTGGAGACGGCCCGTGGACTCCTGGTGGACTTCTTCAGCAAGTCACTCCATTAAGCGGCAAACATAAAAACGTTCAGGTGCACATCATTGGTACTGCTACTAGTGCAGGGTAGCTCTACTTCTCTAATGGTCCCTCGGCGGGGCTTCTGTGGGTGCACTGTGAAAGTGTCGGAAAAAGACTTCCGTCTGTGGCGTCCTCACGGTGGACTGCGGCGTGTGGAAGGTGACGTGTGGTTTGATACGTTTGAGTGCTCACGTCTTACATTCACTCCTCTTTTCTCGCGCTTCGTGTTGATTGTCTACCCTCTCCCTCCCGCCACTTCTGAGGGACGAGGGTTGTAGACATCCAAGCACGCCTTTCTACAACCCGGTCACTGTATGGTGCTCTCCTTCTCTCTTCCTCCCCCCTCCCCCCGCTATCGCCTCTCTTTCTCAAGGAGATGGTTCGAGCAGTGGAGCTTTTCCTGCGTGAGAGAAGAAGAGCACAACGCCCGTATCTTTTTTCCTTCCTATTATTCCTTTCATTCATTTTCGCATAACGTGGGACTTGGGCATGTGCGAGTTCTCCCCACACCTCTATATTGTTCCTGTGTCTCCTTTCTCGTATATCATGCTCCATCCGCAGTCGTGTGTGCTTTTTTTCTTTTTGAATTCTTTGCTGCACTCGCGATTCCTTACATCCCCTGTGCAACCCCCCACCCGCCCCACCCTCGAGGCATCGTGGAGCTTTTTGCGTGCGTGTAGGTCCCTTAAGATGTGACGTGGTGCGCAGCTTCACACTGGCCTCGCTATCCTACTGAGCGGCGAAGAGGGTGAACTACCTCTTGGGCGCACACACGGGAACAGGCTCATATCGAGAGCGCATCTTGCACTGATTAACGAAACTGGTCCCAAAAACATTACGCTGGTGTACTCAGCGACGGCTCGTGGCAGTTGCTCATCATTAAATGACCCCCAATGGAGCTTAGGCATGGGGGCAGAAAGCGAATGGAGCAGAGACCTCCAAGTCAGGCAGAGCATCGTGACCGCATCCTACTCGCCCCCTTTCTCGTTCACCGCCAACATTGCAAGAGTACGAAGTGGTCAATTTTCTTCCTCACAGTTCTCAACCGCTCCTGATCTTCTCTTCTCTCTCGCCCACCCCTCGCTTCTGTGTGCCTTTCTCTCTCTCTTCATCATCATCTTCTATGTGGTTGTGATTGACACGCACTGAATTTAACCAGGTTGGTTTCGACCAAAGAGAGTCACCAAAGACGTGGTCCAACCTCTCTTCCATCATCACGCCTACAAGGCAGCACTGAATCTCAATTTCTCTTTTCTCGCACAACTCTCTCTCTCTTACATTCCGCCGCGAGGGAGCCCACGTGCCTACTCGCAGACAGACAGACACGCGCACAAGCATCAGCATAGGTGCGCTGTACGCCGGTACAACGTTCTGTCCCTTTTGGCACTTTGCTGAACGACTGCACCACAGATCAAGCGTCTCTCTCATTCTGTCTTACTTTGTGGAGGACCCCAACGGCTGGGTGGTACACGATAACACATTGCTCTATCTTCGCACAGTGTTATCGCGACTCTCTGTCGTCCTACTCCTCTCCTCCTCCTCTCTCTCTCTCTGATTGGGTGTCACGCTGTCCACAACTTCTTTGCTGTTGTTCTGGTGACTCTCTCCTCCTCGATCGCCTTTCTCGCTGCCTTCTTCAACAGCTCGTCTCCGGCCCCCTCCTTCTCGCCTCTTCGTCGCCGCACTTTGCCCATTATTATTTTTTATGGCTTTCTTCGTCTTGTGTGTCCTTCCCCGGCTATCCTGCTCTTCCCCTTCTCTCTGTCTCCAGTCGTCTCGCTGTTTTTACTGTAACCCCTCCCTCCCTCTCCCCTGTATAGACCTCGGTGTAGTCTGGGCCTGGACCCCTCGCATCTGCCCCTCTATGAAGGGTGGGGTACACTTCACCACTTTTGGCTCTGATTGCTTCCTCATTTTTTAAGCCTGCAAGGGAGCACCTCACTCGCCGCCGTTCCCGCCGCCGACTCACGCTTCCCGCTAGCTGCCTGCTGGAGATAAGTAGGCTTACATTTTGCTTGCGTTCCTTCCGCCCGTGTGCGTGCGCCTGGGTTTTCACCGTCGAAGCACCACCACACGCAGATACGCACCGACAGGGCCATGGACGACAACGAGTTCGAATTTCCGCCGGACCAGCTCGACGACGTCATCGCGAAGCGGCTCTCACCTTACCAAACGGCAATGCCAAACCCGCTGCAGACGTCGTTTGCATACCCCGTCGATAACGTGCCACTTAGCATGCTGGCACAGATTCCACTTGAGCACCTGCCGCCGACCCTGCCCAAGAACCCGCAGAACTTCTCCATTGGGCAGGTGTTGCGCGGCGCTCTCTCCACGTCGCATATGCGCGCTCCTCCAGGAGGCAGCGGTATATCCCGTCCCGGTGCCAGTGTGGCGCCACTTCCGCACTCTCAACGTCTGCACCAGCACAGCCCGACGCACTCGCCGTATCTCATAGCGGGTCCCCCTCCACACCACTCGGCCACGTCAGACGAAGAGGAGCGAGACGGTGGCGCGGAAGACGCGTTTCAGCTCGGCAAGGAGGGTATCGCAGAAGCGCATGGTGGCAGCACGTTGGACTCGACGGAGCTGCAGATGCGCGTGCGCCGCCCCTCCAACCGGCAGGCGCGCATCGACTGGAGCGAGGCGGAGGTGCGCAGCTTCTACCAGGCGCTCTCCCAGTACGGAACAGACTTCAGCGCGATCGCCGTGCTCTTCCCTGGCCGCACCCGCAGAGACATAAAGCGGCTGTATCAGCGTGAAATGCGTCAGAAGCCAAAAGAGGTGCAGGCGGCTCTCAGCCAAAAACACCCTATCGACATGGCCGTCTTCGAGGTACGCTACGAAGCGAAAAAGAAGGAGGCGCAGCAGCTGGTGAAGACAAAGAAGCTGAACGCCGAAGAGCTGGCCTTCCTAGACGAAATTGCAGGCGGGCAGCCATCGGAGAGCGCTGTACCCGTGAAGAGTGAAGAGCTCGAGGCGCCGGTACCAGCGGCTACACTCGGGGATGTGGAGGAAACAACTGCCGCGCCGCCATCTCGTCCGCACAAGCGCCGACGTGAGACACATGACATGGAGGCCAAAGACGGACTGGAGGCGAAACCAGCAACGAACGACACCGCCCCTGCCGCTGACGACGACTTTGACATGGCGCAGGAGTCACTTTTCGACATGGTCATGCATCGCGAGTGCGAAGACAAGGCATCGCTGGACATACTGTTCGCGGCACAGCTACATCAGGGGCAGCAGCAGGCCGCCCTGGAGGACTCAGAGTTCTCTTTGTGAGCAACTGTAGAGCCAAGAAGATGGAAAGCGACGGACTCACCTGGGCAAAATGCGGTGGAGAGACACACAGCGCTGAAATTGGTGGTTAAGGTACACTGCTGTGGATGTGGGTAAAGGGAGTGCGGAGTAGTGGCAGAAATAAGCCTTCCTCTCCTCTTCGGTCTTTTTTTTCGTCATTTACCCTCGTGTACGTGGGGTAGGGGAGGGGGTGAGGCAGTGGAGGAGCAGAACTTTCATAACAGCGCTGCCCATTGATTTGGGCTCTCACGTTCTCTTCTTCCCGCCTCTTCAGCCCACTCCCCTCTCCCTATGCTGTCGCGACCTCTCTTTTCCTGCCTCACTCCTCCATCGAAGCTCTTCGCCCTCTTTCCCCTTTCGCTCTTGGGTTTGCTCCGCGACTCTTGCGCTTGTCGACGGCCTCTTCTGTGGGCCACTTGCCCACCTCCTTCCCCGTCTCAAAGCTGGATGCTTTGCTGCTGGTCTTGCCTCCTGACTCCTCACTCTCCCTCGTTCGCTCCAATTATGGCGTTGCAGTGCTACGTTGCTCTCTGAAGTGCAGCAGGCGGGATCTTCTTTTTCAGAGAGAATGAGAACCGATGCTGTTGTTTGCTGACAACGTGGCGTAGCGAGCTCATCTCGCCTCCTTGCACACCATCGCCACCCACGTGCACCTCGCTCGCTCTCTCTCCCTTGCCTTTTCTCTCACTCTCGGTGTTCGTGGCATTGCGCGCCTGTGGGTATTTGGAGGGTGTGGGACGACGTGATGGGACGTGCGTACTCATGCGTCATTCCATGAGCTCTGTGCTACTCCCTCCCCCCCCCCCCACACACACACTCACGCCCACTCTTGTGCTGAGGCAGCTGCTGCTCTGCTCTCTGGTGGGTATTTCTTGCTTGCCTCTCTCCCTATCGGTCAGCGGAGTGGAGGTGTGGGGGAGTGAGCAGACGGAGTTGTTGAAAGAGAAAAGAAACAGAGCGGATCATGAAGTAGTCGCTGTGGGCCCCCTTTATCATTTGCGTCATGTGCAAATGGCGTCGGTGACTGTGCCATTGCCTCGCCCATTCATGGGCGGAAAGAGCAGCAGTGAAAGTGAGGAACCAAAAGGGAAACACACCTGAGACGGAGAAGGGAGGAAACGCCAACGATGCGCACCCCAGCTGCTGCCTTGATGGCCTTCAGAAACAATCACATGTTTCACCACATCCGTTTCACAAATCGATGCTTGTGTGCGGCATTGTTCTCCACACCCATCATCGAGTGTTCTCCCTTCCGCCTCCCCCCCCCTTCCCTGTGCTTTCCATCTGTTTTCCGGGTCTCCTCCCCTCCCCTCCGTTGCATCCACCCCTCTGACAAGAAGGCTGCGTGCCTCAGCGCTATCCTGAACACCCCTTCTCTCTCTTCACTCCACTGCCGCTCTGCGTGATTTTTCTTTGGGATCGTTTTCTTTCACTTAACTACCTCTTAGTCATGACAGCCATGCTTTGTGCAAGCTGTCAGCACAGCTTCCCGGAGGACATGCTGGCTCCGGCATCCTTCAGCACGCGAGTTGGCCGCTACCTCAGCCGCACAACATCCCTCTTGTGTAAGACTCGCGGCAAGACCAGCGAAGACGACCACCGCCTCTCACAGCTCGTGCAGCTGCTCCAGCAGCTTTGTGGCGTCATGCAGGAGGAAGTACAGATGCTTCACGAACGGCAGAACGACCTCCCCGTGGCCCCATTCTCGTCCTCCACCACTCGAGCAGGGCAGTCGGAGCAACAGTCGAAGAACCGCAGGGCTGCACCGCCCGCCGTGTCCTTCACGTCCACTGGTGACCGCTATCGCAGATCCCCCAGCATGGAGTTGTGCGGCACATCTGACGAGGCTGCCCGGCTACCCTTTATGGGGATGCCCTCCTCTTCCTTTGCCGTTGTCCCTACCGCTTCGTCGCGCGTCATGTTTGAAGGCTCTGTCCCATCGTATCAGTTGAAGCGCATGATCACCGCCCTCGACCTTGTCTCCGCTACGCTGTACAACGTGCTGGAGAGTCTGGCGGTGCAGTGCAGGGCGAGCGTGGCCCTGTTGTGGCTACGGCCACGTCAAAACCTTTCCTCGTCGGAGCTCGTCGCGCCGTTCGTGGTGGGGCGGGACCTCTCGTCACTGGCAAACTCGGCCCCCTACCGCACCCTTGAGTTCTCCATTCCCTGCGTAGCGTGCCAGACCGGCGTGGCACTCAACTTGAAGCCGCAGCCGCACGTCCAGAACGCCGCGAGCTCCTCTGTGGCGGACTTGACGCTGACGGAGCTGATGGAGCACACGAACGCCGCGCAGCTGCTGATGCCGGTGCACGACCGCTACACGGAGCGCCATGCCACAACGCGTGGCTCAACAGTGAATACACCAGCCGTGATAGCGGTAATCCAGTTGATCGGCTCGGCAATCAACCCCGTTCCCTTCCACCGGCGCAACGAGGAGGCCGCCGCGCAAACGGCGACGCTGCTGTCCTTCACCATCTCCTCCTACTACGAGACGATGATAGCGGAATGGTCCAACCGTTTTTACGTGCCCACCACGTTGCACGCGACTGGCAAGTACGCGGCCGGGCTCGATCTTCGGGCCGAAGAGAAGGTGCTGGACGACTTCGCAACCCCACCGCTGCTGATGTTTCGCTCCGCCGTGGGCAATCTAAGCGAGCTCACAAGCGCGAACGAGGCGCGTGATGCCTTGAAGCTATTGGGCCAAAATGCGCTGCGACGGTCCGCGTCGCTTCGCCCCATGGCGACTGTGAAGGACTTGTTTCAGCACGCAACCACTATGGAGACCAACTGGGTGTCGGCAGTGCAGCGGACAACGCGACTCGAGAAAACGGTGGCCGCGCTCAAGGATGACATGCTCCGTCGCGACGTAAGCGCCCTTCAAAAGGCACAAGAGGCGCCGAAATCTCGTGGCACGTCTGCTGGGAGCCGCCCCTGGTCTTCTGCTGAGAAAAAGAATGCAGTGCCACTTCCATCGGTATCCGTGGTGGCACCGGCAGCGAAAAAGAGAAGCTCCTTGAGCAGCGCCGACATCAACATCCCCCTCACACCACCCGTGCCCTACGTAGCCGAGGCTGTCAAAATCGCGGCAGCGGGTTCTCCGTCTGCTGCCGTGTCGGTGCCTCCAAATACTGAGGTACTCAAGGCGGATGAGGTGGATGTACTTGAGGCGGTCACACTACGGCGCCTGCGTGAACTGGGCGTAGACACGTCGATGTTTGAGTAGGATGCCGCGCATATCCTGCAAGTTCTCTGGACTCCTTTATCTTCTTTCCTCGCTCCACTCTGTGAGCCTCGCTGGGTTGTGGCGATGACTCTTGGTCGAGACGGCATGCACCCATGAGGGCGCTGTCTTCTCCGTAATGTGTTGGCGGCATGTATACTACGCATGTAGAACAATCCATGCAGTGCACGCGCGTACATGTGTGCATATCTGTGCGTGCTTCTTTCATCTGCGTGTGACTATCTCTTCTCCTCTCTTACCTGTGCCGCCCCCGAACTGGTCTCGCGTGTGTGTGTATGCGTCTGTGTTTCTTTTATTTCTCCATCTCTTCACCCTCCATCCGCTACCGTCAGCGCCATCGTAGCAGCGCATGCGCATGTGTGTCGCTCTCTACGACACGTATCGCTCTGGGGTGCATGAAAAAAAAAAACACACGACGTACAGCGGCGGCCCCTTGGCATGGTGCACAGGCACCGGCACACATCTTCAGACGAAGTCGCGCTCGTCAGTCGAGAGCCCCACTCCCTGGGCCAGCACTTCCTTTTCTCCTCCTTTTACCTGTGTTTTCTTTTCAGCCAATAGGGGATGACGGCCTCATCCGTTGACGCCGCTACACGCCCGAAACGCACTCGCTACCCGCTGCTCTTCTTCCCATTCGTACTCGCTATCTCTGTCGCCTTGCATCTCTTCGGTTTCTCGCTTGTGCCTGGGTTGGTCAGTGTATCTTGCAATCGCTCTTTACTGCAATTTGCGCTTCGCCATCGTGATCTGCGCTGCTTTGTCCTCCCTGCTGGGCGCCGCGCTCCCTCTTCTCTTTTCCTCTGTGCGGGAACGTTGATGCGTGTCTGAGCTTGAAACTTGTTCAGGGAACACACACACACACACACACACACACGCTTGCTCTCTCTCTCTCTTCCTCTCTCTCTCTCTCTCTCTCTCTCTAGAATCTTCGTTCTTCAGGCAAACAGGGTGAACTCATGCATCCCAACGTGGCCAAGATGCAGCCCGAGACAGGCTACGGCTTCGTGAAACGATGCAGCATTGCGACCTTCTCACTTTGCGTAATCTACGCCAGTGGCATGATTCAGGAGTGCATCACGGCAGAGAAGACCTACAACCTGTTCCTCTACCCCTCCCTACTCTGCATCGCTGCCTTCTTCTCCATGTGGGGGTACACGGCACAATACAAGATCCCGCAGGACCCACTGTGGTATCGTCACCATGAGACATACATGCTGGTTGCATCCGTCCTCATCTGCTTCGGTTTGAGCATGCTGATCGTAGCCATCTACCCCATCTACCGCATATGGAGCTGCGCAATCATCCTTCTCTGGGTAATCTTTATCGGCAACGTGAACGGCGCTGTCACCTACATCATGAACCGCCGTAGCAAGACGAAGTTCACGTAAGCCGTCTCGAGGCACATGGAAAAAAGGCTCAACGGAACGATTTCGCTTCTTCTTGTCCCTGTTCCACTGTGCCGATGTCTCGGCATCCTCACAGCTTGAGGATTCTGCGTTACCGGACAGAGGAAAGCCACTGGAAGAGAAATTGGTGGTGTATTTCCGCATGTCACACGTGATGACACACCACATACTACAGAAGCACCTGCAACGTCAGTGTGCAGTGTTTCTGAGTACCCAGAAAGCCTTCTGCGTTCCTCTGCTTACTCTCTGTCCCTCGCCTTCCTGGCCCACCGCCTGATATCTTTCGCATCATTGTGCTTTTTTTTTCCTGTTTTGGAGTGTGCCGTTGCTGTGCTGCGTATCCTTGTTGAGCCGCGCAACTGATGTTGCTGAAGTGTTTTGGGAGAGTCCGTTCTTCCCGCTGTGAAGCGTTTGGCGTAATGCTACAGTGCTTGCTGCACCCTCTTCCCTTGCTTCCTCTCGCGTTTCCCTCTTCTCCCCCCCCTTTCTCTCTCTCTCCTTCCAAGACTTCCTCGCCTCTGGCATTTCCATCTCATCTCCAGAACGGGACAACGATGCTAGCGGTGACGGTCTTTCAACAAGAACGCGATGTCCGTGGAGGCAGGCACGCCGTAAGAGTGGGGATGAGGAGGACGTGCACGCTCGGCCAGACACACTCACGGCAACGTGTACGTACGCCTGTTCTTTGTTGTTCAAGGAACCGCCGGTGCTCTTGTCGTTCGAGTCCTTTCCCCTTTTCCCTTTCTTTTTCACAACCCATCCCCCATCGCAGTCCTTCCTTCACCTTTCCCGCGTATCCGTATTCCTTTTTTGCTTTCTTTCGCTGTTGCCGAACTTCAGTGTGTGTGTGTGTGTGTGTGCGTGTGTGTGTGTGTGTGCGTGTGTGTGTGTGTGGGTGTGTGTGTGTGTGTGGATGGGTGGGTGTGGGTGTGTGTGTGGGTGGATGTGTGTGGGTGTGTGTGGGTGTGTGTGTGTGTGGGTGGATGTGTGTGTGTGTGCGTGTGCGTGTGTGTGTGTGTGTGTGTGCGTGTGTGTGTGTGTGTGTGTGTGTGTGTGTGTGCGTGTGTGTCTACACCGGCTGTGATTTCTGACGGGTGCGGGTTTTCTCCAGCGTAGACACAGTGCCTGCCAGTATGTGCGTGCCCTCTCACATTGTCTGCTACATTCCACTATGTGCTTTAACCTTGCATGTGTAGGCGTGTGGAGCCGTACACTGGCCATTCGTGACGCTCCCGATTCCTTCTGTGCGTATTCCTCACCATTCCGCTTTTTTTCCTTTAAGGTCGAAGTGTTTCTTTTTTTTTCCTGTTTCTCCAAAGTGGCTGAGTCCCAGCACATCTGAGGTCCTCCCTCCCCGCGGGTCTCGTTTCTCCTGCCTTATGCCTCCTCCTTCCGGCTTACAGCCGCCTAAGTCAAAACGACACGCACAGGACTCCCCGTATTTCTGGAGACACGCCTCTCACATTAGTGCGGCTCAGAAGACGAAAGCCGTGATGCACTACCACAGGGAGAGGGGCGTTGAAGCAGGAGGGGATGTGACCCGGTGCCGCTAGTGATGCCTGGAGCCAAACCATACTCTTTCCGCAGTGCCAACTCGACACTAAATCCCCAATTGCACCACCACTTCCTCCAGACTCCAATGTGGCGAGTCGCCGCACCACATTCTGGAATGCCGCCGCTTGATGCGACGGAGGGGGAAGCATGACGCACAGACCAGATGCAGTGGCTCCGACGGCCCTGACCCGAGGCTGGCCGACTTCCCCCTCGTGCACCCCCGGTGCGCCCCCTAAGCCACCCCCCGGTACTCGCACGACAGACGCCACCACCCCCGTCCTCGAGCAGGACCCCGGATACGGACCCGCGTGGATCGAGGCACGCAGTGTGCGCTCGAGTCCGCCTCGCGCCTATCGCGCAGCACGCATCTGGGGAAAGGGCAAGGAAAGAGAGGGAGAGCCCGTTAGACGCATGGCTCGATTCAGTGGCCGGGCAGTTCGTCCTCGATGACGAGCGTTTAGCCGTGGTGCTACACAGGCAGCTGAGCTGTGGCGGGGGGCGTACACCATTGGACTCGTTCGTGGGAGAGAGACACAATAGGGAACAGATATGTGCACACGCAAGACGACACACCCACACATACAGCTCCGTCTCCGCTTTTTCCGCTGTCCATCGCCTCTGCTTCACTCAGTGCTTTGTCGTTCATCATAACGGGAGGGGTACTGCAGCGTGGTATCTCAGGGCCCGGTGCCCTCAGTCTGGGAGCAGCCAGCCAGGCAGCCCCCCCGGCCTCTGCCAATGCCGGACCACCGCTGCTGTTCACAGGGTCAGGTGCACGCAACGCAGGGATGTCAGAGCGATGTATCGCTGCTGATGTCGGCGGTCAGGTCGTGGATGGAGTGGCGTCGTAGCGACCTGCGAGAGTGAGCCCGTCTGTGCCATCCACTTGATGGGCCGAGTGTCCGCGTGGCTCGAATGTGTCTCACCTGGCACTCGCTGCCTACTAGTGTAGCGAGCCTGAGCCATCGCGGTGGGTTGCACCAGGTGACGACTGGCACGATGGGTGCTGCTGTGAGGCAACCTGCTGAGCAAGGAGTGGGTAGAGTTTGGGGCAGAGGGCCGCGCGTCGGGGACTGGGTGGGTGCATTGCTGTAACGCGCGTGTCTAGGGCTGCTTGGCACCACGCGATGTGGCGTGTGGCCGGTCGGGGGTGGAGTGTCATTTGAGTTCGTGTGTCGGGTGGCAGGGAATGGACACGTTGGGAACACCAGCAATCGCCTCTTCCATTTTTCAACTGCAGCTTCTCTTCTGTGGTGAATGTGTGGGGTACGCATGAAGGCTGAGGGAGGGCGATGCAGAGCAGGAAAGATAAACCATGCCGGGCAGACCTGTGCAGTCGCATGTGTCTAATGCTCTGTCGAAGGCCTCGTCTCTTCGGTCTTTTCGCTTCTTCATGTCACCTCTTCGCATCGCGGTTAGGTTTGTCGCTTTTTTTCGTTGTTGCTTTGCTCTGCGCAGATGTCCTTCTGTCCGTTGGTGTGATAGAGGTGTGCGTGGTCGGTGTGCATGTGTGGGTGGGTGTCTCGCCACTATACCGACACTCACGCACACACACACACACACACCGACCACGTACAGAGAGAGTTCGTTGTCATCTCTTTACAAGAAAGGGCCTACTCGTCAATGTGTTTCTCTGCACGTGCACCTGTGCACGGAGGATGTGCCCTTTACTCCCCTTCGCTTATGGACATGCACAACCGAGCAGCGGACTTCTTCTCGTTGTGCATATGCCTCTTCCTGCGCCGCCAAGAACACGAGCCTGCGTGAGCGAAAGGCTGTAGCTCTAAGCCATAATCAGCGACAAAACAACCAAAAGAGAGAACGTCTCTGCTCTGCCACCTGCACGACATCGATGTGATGATCACCGCAATTAATCCAGCAAGGGCATCACTTCACCTCGAACAACCGCATCACTTGAGTTTACAATCGATCAATTTATGTGAGGCGCGCTGCAACTACTCTTGCAACGTAACTTTCTTTTTTTGCACGACGATGTTGGCTTATGAGGCCCCCCCCCTCCACCTCGTTGTGCAACACGACTTTCCCTGCGGTCTTTCTTCTTCTCGAATGTGCGTTTTCTTCTTGGATGCAAACATTCACATGCGCTCGACTGGGGAGCTCTTATCGTGCTTCCTCGACACACACACACATGCGCACCACGCGTAACGCACCCTTTCAAGGCAACAGCTCAATCTTGCACAACTGACATACGGACAGAGAGACGCAATGAAGACGCTGCTGGGCTCTTCACGTGGCCGCGGCGGCGGCGGCAACTACCGCGGCCGTGGTCGTGGCGGCGGTGGAAACGGCGATAGCCGTTTTGCCGCTCGCTTCACTGACCCTCGCTTCAAGGTGTCCACCCAGGCTGGTCGCCGCCAGTCAAACCGGCGCTCACAGGATGCGGTGGAGAGGGCGGCGCAGAAAGATTCACGCTTTGCGAAGCACTTCCCCTCAGCTGAAGTCGAGGAAGACACGGTGGCGAGTGATACGGGGTCGACTGTTTGTAGTGACATCAGCGAACACAGATCGTCTGCCTCAACCAGCAGTCACAGCAGGGCGCTGAACGAAGAGGACGAGTGCGAATTGCTTCCGCGGGAGGAGGAGGCTGTTTTGGACGACGAGGTGGCCGCCTGGGTGCCTGACGAGGTCGAATTCATCGAAGCCCGTCGTCGCGTCGCCATTGTGAACTGCGACTGGGATCACGTGCGTGCCGTCGACCTTTACGCCATTCTTTTCCACGCCCTTCCACTCGGTGGTCAGCTGCTCGACGTGAGCATTTACAAGAGTGAGTTTGGCAAGCGCATGATGGAGCACGAGAAGAAGCACGGGCCCGATCTGTGGGTGTACGACGGCGATGCGAACGTCGATGTTGATGTCGAGGAGGGCAGCGGTGGCGCGATGCCAGAGGTGGAGGAACTGCCGGAGGACGTCTCCGAAGACGCTGTGAGCGAACCCCGCAGCGACGGTTGGGCTGATGACAACCCGAACATGATGACGGAGCAAGGCGAAGATGGGGAGTGGTTCTCTGGTGGCAAGTACCGGCGGTACGAGATGGACCGCATGAGGTACTACTACGCAGTGGCCACCTTCGACTCGGCTGACACCGCCGCCGTGGTGTACAAAGAACTTGACGGGATGGACATCGAGGCGAGCGGTGTTGTGCTGGACCTCCGCTACATTGATGACGACGAAGTGTTCGAGAGCCCGGTTGGTCGTGCGGACCAAATCCCGACAAACTTCAAGCCACTGGCCTCCTTCAAGACGAGTGCCCTGAGCCAGAGCAAATTCCGCATTTCATGGGACCAAGATGACGTGTTCCGTCACAGGTCCCTGCAAGACTCCTTCATCGGCACCACGGAGGAGGATGACCTAGCAGCCTACCTCGCCCCAGCAGACTCAGACGACGAGGCGGACGGCGACCCGCTCGATCAGGAGAAGAAGGCGCGCGAGAAGCGCAACATCCGCCGCAAGTACGCTGCCTTGTTGGAGGAGGTAGGCGGCATCCCCGAAGACCTGGAGGGGGATCCAGAAGGCAGTGGCGGCGGCAATAGTCTCGAGGATAGCAGCGACGAGGACTCCCTTAACCGCTTCAGCGACGTTGAGGTGGACGGCAATGATGCCAACGAGAAGGGAGATGAGGAGGACGACCAGGGGTCGGTGATGGGCGACATGGAGGCGACATTCGACATGAACGCCGACGCGAAAGCCGCCGACCTGCAGCGCGACGCGCGGCTGAGGCAGAAGATGAAGACTGCCGACCTTGCGAAGCAGGCAGAGCTCAAGTACAAGCTGCGCCGAAAAGAGATGAAGAAGTCCAAGAAGGATATGCTGCGACAGGAGCGGGAGGCAGAGAAGGCGTACCAAGCCGCGCACATAGCCGAGAACCGGCAGAAGCTGAGGGAGTTGATGGGCACCGACGACGGCGCAGTGCGGGTGAGCGGCAAGGAGCGGCGCAAGGCGCACGCAAGACAGGTAAAAGAACGGCTTGCAGAGGAGCGTGCTGCCAAGAAGAAGATGCGCGCTGCGAGCCAATTTGGGGTCACGCAGCACGTTCAGCACACGCAGTGCGAGCAGGAGGCACAGAAGGCGGTAAAGCAGATCGACGAGCGCTTCAAGTCGAAGTTGCTCTCCGACCCGCGCTTTCACTTGGAGGTGTCGCAAAAGGACAAGCGCGTCACGGACGACGTGGCGCTGCTCGCGTCGACAGTCGCGAAGGCGCGTCAAGGCAAGCGTGGGCGTTCTGAAGGCGACGAAAAGCGCACCGCGGCTCGCCAGTCTGTCGACGGCGCCGTCGATTTCTTCTTGACGAGAAGGAGGACTGTGAAGTAGGGGGACTGCGCATGTGAGTCGATAGAGGCTCCCCACCCCCTTCTGCTCACAACTTGCGGCGCCGTCATACACATGATGTACGCCTTTCTCATTATTTACTGTGGTGCCGTAATGATCGAATAAGTAACAATAGAGCACCTCTCTCGAGTAATGGAGCACGGTTGTGGGTGTAGTAGTGTGCGTCTGCGTCGTGCGTGAGATGTGGGGATATTCACAAGAGGGGAGCTTAACCGTCGCTGACTTTAATCAATGCCAAAAGAGCGCGATATCGATTGGGAGTGCATCCCTCCCCCGCTTCCACTGCACCGTCCCCCACACCCCTTCATGGAGGGTATTGATACACGTGCCGTATCGAAAATGGTCGAGCTGAGAGAGAAGTACCTGCAGGTTCGTGCAAGCTGTAGGGCTCTCGCCACCGATTACGTACGAGCACCCGGTGCTTCGGGTACCAACTCCTCCGATGCATCCGTTGTTTTTGGTGAGTCCCGCTGTCATTCGTGATTCTCTCGTTGCAGCCACGGACGTCGGCAGAGGTGCGCAAGCACAGAGACAAGTGCGCCCAACGTGCCGACCCCTTTTCGCTTCCTTTCCACATTCCCTCTTTCCCGTACTGCAATGTCAACAATAAGGCGTCTTCACAACATTGGCGGACTGCGCCTTGGTGCGGCGACTGCCCTTCCCTTCCTCTCGTGTCCGTCGGTACGCGCTAGGTGAGGCTGCCATCCCGCTTATTTGCTTTCTTCCTTCTCTCAAGTCATGTCTGACGTATCGAGCACGTTTCCCTGGGCAACGGTGGATGCGGCGCTGGCGCACGGCGATGCAAGTGGTGCTGCTGCCACCGCATTAGAGGGCTTGCGTGCTTCTCCGTTCGACAGACGCGAGCAGTTCTTCTCTCAGTTATCTTTGGCGCTCCTACCCCGTGCACGTGCGCCAGAGACCGCTAGCTGTGTCGCGGAGGCATGCGAGGCACTCTGGGGAATGCCGGAGTTCCGCTCAAATCGGACATCCGCCTCCAGCGTGACGGGCGAAGCGCTGCTGCTTGCGGTGGTTTTGGCGACGGCCTACACAACGGTTGACAAGCTCGAAAAAGCGATTGCATTCGATGCGGCGGTTCTGCAGTCCTCTGCATTTTTCACGTACGAAGGACTCACCCCGCTGGAGCGCCTGGCCTGCGTCGCCCGCGTCCTGAAGGCTTCGCGAATCACCGCGGACCCGCGTCACACGGACTCGGCGGTGCAGAAGGGAATGTCGCTCTACCACGGGATCGCCGACCGGGCGCGTTACGAAAGCGGTGACGACGAGGTACAACGCCATCGCCACGCGGTTGTGTGCACCTACCTCCTCGAGCTCGGCTTGTATCGCCAAGAACGCCACGATTACCTGCGTGCCTTTCAGTCCTTTTTTGCCCTGCACGAAAACAGAGAAGACGCGGTGGTGCTTCAGCGCTCTGCACTCTGTGCTTTGTGCGTTCGCGCGAGTGAGGCAGAGAGGCAGGCAGCGCTGTACAGCGTCACGCTGCGCGGCAAAGACGCTTTTCTCACACCGTCGCTGTACCATTACGTGCAGGTGGCATACAATGGCCAGCTTTTTAGCGCTGCTGACGTGGAGGGCGTCTTGGCAACTGCCGGGCCCTACTTGCCACAATCGATTCTTCGCAGCGCTCTGCGCGAACACAACATCATCATTCTCGCCAAGACATTCGAGTGTGTGCACTGGCGCTCCCTCTGCGTGCACATGGATGACGAGGGCATCACAGAGGGTGAGTTGTACGACCTTCTCGTGTCTATGGTGCAGGCACAACGAGTCAGCGCTGCAATTTATCAGGACACCGGCTTCATTGAATTTACCAACACCGCCAAGGCACACGCGCAAATCACCGACACCGACGCATTCAACCGCATTTCAGCGGCAGCGACGGCAATCGGCAAGGCACGCCCTGAGCTGCTGCTAGTCTGAGGTAACATTGAAGAGTCCGAATGGGAAGTCTGTGTGTATCTCTCTCTCTCTCTCTCTCTGTGGACCACTCCTTTGACTCTTCGCGCACTCCTGTGCCCGCTTAGACCTGCCGCTTGTTGTCATGACGAGGATCATCAGGGCCACTTGCGTGCACTGGCAATAGACAAAAGAGAATGAGTTAACCCGTTCATTATATGCAGTGTGAACAAAACGCAGGCCTCCGCCCACGAGGAGTCGCTTCGCGCCGCGTGTGGGGTGTAACCTCAGCACCAGACGGAAGCACCCCCTGGCTCGATGGGAGAGGGAGGGGCACGCGACCAAATCCGTTACTTTCTGTCTTTCTATCCTCCTCCTTTTTCCCCTGCGCCGCTTATTTTCACCCACACGGACACCTACCTACTCCACCTCTCCTCGCTTCTTTGTCGTTGCTTGTGATAACCCCCGTGGTCGTTTTGCCTTACCCACTCCAACTCTCTCGCCCTTATCCCTCTTCCTCTTACACACGTACACGCTCTGCATCAGTGCGCTCCTCATCGAAGCCTCTCTTGGGAGCCTGTGGCGTCACCACGTGAACGCGGGTGCCGTAAGAGCGGCACGACAAAGTAGTACATCATCTTTGGCGTATACCTGTACGTGTCTGTGTGGGGGTGCACTCCACCTCAGCCTTGTTCTATGCACCGAGCAGTCCGCTCATGCAGATAGCGCTCATCAACAGCTCTTCTTTTTTTCCCGTTCCTGCCACCCTTTCGCTTGCATTGCTCGCTGCGTTTGTGTCTCGGACCCTCCCCCCGTACCTCGAATTTTTGGGTGACACAAGCCCTGAAGAGGCACACTGGAGCCTTCACGTGGGCACATTGAACCCCTGTTGTTCGCCTCGACCGCGAGTCTGTTCTTTTGGCTCTTTTTCGCTTTAGCTCTCCCCTCGCACTTTTTCGACTGTCTCCGCTCTTCTTTTGCTGGGCGTGCGTGCGCTTTTCATCTATGCAGGACATCTTCCTTCCTAGCCTCTCTTCGTGCTGGCGCCCAAAGCACTTTCGTGCAACACCACATGTGCTTCATCTTTATCGTCTAACGTGGTGCTTCTGTGTGTATGTGTGTGTCTGTCTGTTTCGCTTTCGCGTTCGCCCCTCCCCTATTCCTATCCTACCTTTTGGTGCCTTCTCAATGGAGAACCGTGGCAAGAGCGAGTGGAGGCTTCTGGTCGTCTTGGCCGTTGGTGCCATTGCGTACTATCTCTTTACCTTGAAGCTGGCGCCAAACCCAGAGGAGCGGCGGCTGGCAGCTCTTCGTCGAATCCGCGACGGCGCCTCCCCACTCACGCTGCTGGAAGAAGGATTCAGCTCAGTCGAGCTTCTCCATGCAGGTGTGCCGAGGGAGGCTCTGAACTCTGCCTCCGCAGTGTCCCTGTCTACCTCGCCGTCTCAAACCCCGCGAAGGGAGTCATGCTCCCGCTCACCCAGCACGCCAAGCTCATGTTCACGGGTCTGCGACCCTCTGATGATGGTGGTAACGGACACCATGCACGTTGTCAAGGAGGCGCTCAGGGGCGGTCGGCGCTGCCGCAGCATGAGCACTAGCATCAGCAACGTTCGCGAAGCAACACGCAGCAAAACTACTGGCTCAACAACAGCGCTGTCTTCCCGCTCAAGCCAGCTGCACGCGAAGAGCCCCTCAAACAGCTCGCTGCGCTCCTCCACTCGACTCACAGCACATGTGCAGTCGCCACCTGTGCGGCAAGAGTTTTATGACTGCCTCTCACCGATGCGAAGCAGTGCAACTCGCACCCCTGCGGGTGCTCTCCGCGTGCGAGTGGCGGCACTCTCCGCGGTAATCACACGTGACTACGCAAGCGAATCCGCCACGTACAACTACCCGCTCGAGGTGCTCCGCTTCCTCCACGAGGATCGCTCCCGGCTGAGTATCATGGCGGAGAACTGCAGCGCTCTTGAAGGCGACGAGGTGCTGACAACCGAAGTGTACGTCAAGCGTTCGCTGGAGCGGGCTCGTGCCGCGGCGGAGAATGCTAAAGCCTACTTCAAGGTGAGTCTCTTCACTGCTGCCCGCAACATCGCCACGACTGTGATGGAGTCGTACGTAAACATCTACACTGGGCCCTCGCCGGTGATTCTTGCCGCCCTCTACCTTGTCAAGGGAAACATAGCCTACACGATTCAGCTGCAGACTCACATAGGCACCTACGAAGAACGACTCCCGGATCTTCTCTACACGGCACAGAGCGCGCGACTGCTATGCGCGGAGAAGACGCCGTGTGGCTGGTGGCGTCGTCGAGCGGGGCGGAACGAGTACCACGTTCAAGCGCAGAACGTCGACCGCACTTACGTCGTGGAGACCCCCGTGGATGTTGCGGTGCGGGCACCGAGGACTCCCCACGCTCTGCGAAGTGAGCTCATTTTGATGCCGTGCAGCAGCGGCGGCGACACCGGGGCGCAGTGGTGCGCTATCGTAGCGGTTGTCCCGAGTGCGGCACGCGAGCATGCGCGAAAGGGAGAGAAACAGCACAAGGTAATCCCACTGCTACACGACGCGCACGTGTCGATTGAGCTCACAGTGCACATGCCTGACAGTGCAGCGGCAGGCACGACATCGTCACCGCCGCCGCTGCCGCCTCCACTCGCGGCTGTCATGGCACGCGAGGCTACTGCGAGAGATGCACAGCTTTTCAGCAGCGTTTACCGATCTGCTGAGCTGACCATGCCCCTCCCACCACCTGAGTACTTCCAAACGGTCGTGTGCGAGCACCCCTATGAGACTTCCGTGACGCTCTTCATCACTTCTTTGACCTCTGCAGAGTCGTTTGAGGTGGAGCTGCGCTGTCTGAAGGACATGAACGATGTCTCGCTGAAGCAGCTGCTCTCGTACGTGCCGACACTGCTGCTCAACCATGCCCGCCCGCGGTGCTCGACGAACGCTGCAGGTCAAGCATGTTTCTCTGTCGAGGGACTCGCCGTGTCGCCAACGGAGACGACGTTGCGGGTGTATGGGGTACAACAGGGAGCGGAAACCTGGCTCATTATGCGATGGCTGTGCGCCAGCACTGCTGTGGAGCTGAGCGAGCTGGAGCAGTACCGTAGCGAGCTCCTCAAGAGGGTTCTCTGCTGAGTTGGCTGAAAGATGAACCGCACATCGATTCCCATACAACTGACAAGGCTCCAGTCTTCAGCCTCTCGTGCTATTCCCCTTTCCTCTGTGTCTCCTCTGCTGAGGGCGCCGAATGCCTGTGCTATTTATTTGGAGGACTGCTGTTGGTATTACACGTGGAGCCGCCCTGTCGGCAAACGTGGGAGACATGGATGCTTTGTGTGTGTGTGTGTGTGTGTGTGTGTGTGTGTGTCTGGGTGTGTATGTGTGTCTCGCCTCCTCCCAAGCCCCACTCCCGTTGCTCATAGCGCACATGGACCGAAGGAAAGGAATAAGCGTAAGAGCTGCGCGTGCAACTCTCTTCTCCGCTGCCCAAAGCTTCTCAAGACCCATGCAACGCTTCTTTAGCTGGAATTTGAATGTGACCAAACATGGCTCGGCGTTCCTATATGCCGTTTACCTCCTCTTCTGCTCTCTTTGCTCTCTTGTTGGGAGCACTGCACCACACCCTCCGACCTCTCGTCCCCTCTTCTTTCACTGCCCATCTCAAAGCGGCAAGGTAAGTGCCATATTACTCACCAACATGTGTATAGCACCCTTCGATTTTCTTTGTTTGTTTCCACGTTGCTGCGCTTTGCTTGCTGTCCGACAGTATCGACAGCCCTGCGTTTTTCATTCACCCTCCACTTTTTCCCCCTGTGCGGGCCTTCCGCTCTCCCATGGCACATGTGAGCACCGGAATACGGCTCGCTTGTGTTTGGCCTTGTGTGGGGGGGGGGGGTGCATGCGCCTTCGTGAGCGCATTGATCGGCGTCCTCGTGCCTACTGGCACGTTAGCGCGCACGCATAAGTGACACCCTTAAAGCTCATTTATATTATCGATGAATGCACTCCGATAGCTCAGCTCCCCTCTCCCCTCTCTTTCCCTCCTCTCTTCGCCGCTGTCAGGAAGTTAATGAGCCTCTTGTGCAGTAGTGGAAGCTGAAGTGTGTATGTATTCATGCACATGGGCGCCTCCCTCTCTTTCACCATCAACCCTACCGAACGCTTATCATCACTACAGACGTCATTGAACGTTAAACTCGATGACGTGCTGCATCGAGCAGACCCACAGTGCATAGGTTGGTTGTCGAAGCTAACTGCACGTGGCTGCCAGTACTTCCCTCCCCAAACGAGGTGAGTATTCCAAGGCAGAAGCCGGCGTGTAGCGCCTCTGATGTGCCTGTGCAGCACAGCCACGCTGTCCCTGACCCCCATCCGTTCCTCACTCCGGAATCCTTCCGCGAGTGGGGAGGGGAGGCAAGGAATCGGCATCATCTATTTCCACGAGGATACGCTGCAGCGCTGCAGGCGTGACGCCACGGCTAGAGAGCGCTCTACCATCCGTTGCGGCTCTGGGGCCAATGAAGCAGGCATCACCTGAAACGGTGATGGGGATGTGCGCGGTGGGTCGTAAGGCACCAGGGGGCTGCGATGAACACCATCAACGACTGGGCCGCCCAGCCCGACATTCTGTGGGGAAGAATTGTGGGGCGACGTGGACACACTGGCAAGAGGTAGGCCGAGGAGATGTTTTCTTTTTGTGGCATGGAACAGGAGCGGCCATCAGCAGGCTGTAGGGGAGCATCGATATGTGGGACTGGGTGGCTGGATGCCTGAGGCTTCCGCAGGGGGGGGTAGCGGCTGTGGAAACCAAAGCATCCACAGCAACAGGTAGTCAGACAGTACAGTCATCATTCCCGGCATGGGGGGAGGGGCGCTCGAGATCTAGCGCGTGTTCCGCGGGATTCCGACGCGGGCGGCACTTCTGACTCGCCAGATGTCAGGTCCGGGTGGCACTCCAAGGATGGGGATTGGGGACTGTCGGCCTATATTGCCCGAGACGTAGATCCCGGTGGCGGGGACGCAACAGGAGGCTTTGATGTTTTCGACCGTGAGACCTGAAGCCGACTGCTGGCGACGTAGGCCGGAGTACGCCTTTTCGACCGGGAGGTAAAGGAGCGGTGTGTCCGCCCCCCCCCCCCCTCCTCCTGCCCCCGGAAGAGGTGCCACACATGAAGGCGTACCACGAGGCACTGGGCGGGCTCATGATGCTCGTGTGAGGCCACTATCGTCGATGGTCACCACGGAACGTCTTGCTCAGTTTCACAGTTGCAACACACATTGGCAAGCTGTACAACGTGGAGTTGAGGACTCGCAACATCGATGTGCAAGACGCTTGACGCAATATCGTCCACGGACTCCATTTAAGACTAGCGGCGCGAGTCCGCAGAGGGAACAGGCAGTCACCGCCACCGCTTCTGCGTGGAGGGGGACAGCTGGAGACGGAGCGTCGGGTAAATGGACTCTGAGGTCGAAGCGGTCAAGGACGAGGCGGCCGTGGCCACGGACGAGGATGTGACCGTAGACCACCAGTGACGACGAGGCTTAACTCCCCCCACCCCACCCCAGACCCCGGGGAAGTCGTCTTGAAAACAGAGGAGGAGGACAGCGCAGCCAACCAAGCGCCACCCTTCTCGTGCGGAGGCTCGATGGGGTTTGCCTCGCGCGAATCCTCGTAGGAAGGCGTGCTGCCCCCTTCTCGGGCAACAAGTCAGGCAGCTCGCTCCCTCGAGGGACTTGAGGGCGCCACGTGGGTTCATCGCGCGCCAGCAGTGCGCCGCCACTGCTTGTGTGTCGAAGGCTGCACCCCACCGCTTCCCGTGGCCCTGTACCAGGGACTCTCCGCCAAGCGGCCATGGAAGCACCATCAATTTCTTGGGCAATAAGTCTGCCACTTTTATCGAGCTCCACTGCCGCCCTGTTGATCAAGAGACTGCCGCGGCCTTTGTGGTGAGTCTGCAGGCTACCCCGTATGCCAAGCACACATACCTGCACCATCATCTCAGCGTGTCCTCCAAGCTTGGACAGCCGGTCCACTACCTCAAATTGCTGGATGCAGTGATCAAAGGAGCGAGGGGTCCTCGAACCGCTCAGCAGGCCCTATCCATCCCCAGCGAGTCTCTGAGCGACATCGTTGTGGGGGGAGGGGGTCGTGTCTCCACTCCTCTGCGCAGTGTACCGAATCATGTGGAAGGCTGCGTCCAGGTAGGACAACATCATCAGGATGACGGCCAAGTTGTTTCTACTTGTTTTTCTCGACGGGCTAGTGATCGACTTCGGCGAGTGGAGATGGGAGATCCAAGTGCACCTGCGACGGCTGTTGTGGGAGGTCTCTACCCGGCAAACGCCGCTCTTTCTCCTCCCAGCACAGGAGGATCAACCTTCCACTGATGGTTTGCGGTTTTTGCGTGCACTGCATCAGGGCTGGAGCGATGGATACCATCTTGGCCCGAATATCAGACAACGCGATCTGCAAGCGCGACGCCGTGATTCGACGCTTCCCCTTCCCCTGCACAGCGAGTGATTCAGGGCACAGCCGTTCGATATGCTCGCCAGAAGATGCTGCTGGCGAGGAAGCTCGAGTCTTCTTGTCTCCCAACGCTCCTTTGGTGGGCGACTCGTGGCCAGGTAGCTCCTTCTTCGACGAAAGCCTACTGATGCCCCCCTTTCCCTCCTTCCCCAAGGGCCAGACATCCACACTGCTGTTTAGCGCTCGCACACCCGTACCGGTGCCTGCGGATGAATGTTTCACTCCTCCGCACGCCTGCAGGATGACAGCGTTGCGTTGCGCTCCGATACGACGCTGCAGGCGAGCGGGGGTGCAGCAGTGTGTGGCTAGCCTGGGGGCTGATGTAAAGGCGGCACCCACAGCTCCTCACTCATGCCTTTTACTCAGCGGTGGGCAGCGTCGTTGGTGGCCGTAGGTGTGGACGAAAAAACGATCGACGATACAGAGATGGTGGACTCACTGCGCTCGGCTTTCAGAGTGCTGGAGGAGAAGTCTGCTGCCCCGCGACTGCGCTTTATTGTGTGGCCCCGCCGCCTCAATGCTCCATTGCAGAACGCCGGCTGTCTGCCCCACATGCCGCTACCAGAGGCTCCCTGGCAGAGCCTGCCGACGGGTTGGGGGAGACGTTCGACTTGACGTGTTTGCTTCCCCAGGCACAACTGCCGCGGCACCTCCACGCTCGATTTCCATTCCGCGACGGGACCGGCTCGTGCTACGAGATGCGAGCGCTGCCGAATGGGGCTGCGCATTAGTCCCTAGATAATGCCCGCGCACTCGTCGGCCGCCCGTGAGGGTGGTCCCGTCTGCACGGATGTATAGGTGGGCTTCTTCACAGACAACAGTCCTCGCATGGACCGACAACCTGCAAATTGCAGGGGAAGGGGCGGTGGTGCCATCGCGGTCCACGCTGAACACGAGAGGGAGACGGTGTGCGCACAAGTTTGCACCTTTGTGGGCGTTCACTTTGACCTCCGCACACGATGTGTGGCTGTGGGTCCAAAGGCCCTCAAGGGCGCCCCGAGAGACGAATTCAGCCGATTTCCTCCAATTCGTTGTGGCACAGCTAAAGGCCTTCGTGGGGAAACTGTGGTTCGCTGCGCGCGCTGGCGATTCCCGTTCATCGGCATTGGGAGCATTTGAAGGAAGCCCGAAGGGTCGGGGCAGAGCTGAGCCGATGGCGCATCGCACTCGAGCATAAAGGTACAGCTGAGCCCTTCGGCGTTGCGCCAGATGAAGAACTGATTTTCGCGCGCGACCGACCATTGCTCACGCCGAGTTGGTGTTGCGCAGCCGACGAGGGCAGGTATGTAACGTTTAGACAGATTCGTCACTCTCTGGTCGGGGTGGTTGGCGATCGATAGGGGACGCGGCTGAAACACGTGCAGCTACCCAAGTGTTTGGCTCCTTTCGCGACGCAGTCCCTCTCAGATCCTGCACATATCCTCTCGTGGGCAACAAACCCACGCTTTCCGGAGTGTGTAAGGGATAAGCGCGTGCCT
Source organism: Leishmania braziliensis MHOM/BR/75/M2904 (assembly GCF_000002845.2). Lineage (NCBI taxonomy): Eukaryota > Euglenozoa > Kinetoplastea > Trypanosomatida > Trypanosomatidae > Leishmania > Leishmania braziliensis. The sequence continues at coordinate 2,517,635 of NC_009327.2, read as the reverse complement.
TCACCGTCAGCCATGAACTCCGCCTCGGTCTGACAGCGATTACCCCCATACAGAGCGAGCCTCCAATACGTCCCCTCGCGACACAGACTAGCAGATGCCTTGAGGCCGGCCTTGTGTCCGATGCACGGGTTGGTTTGGACGCGCAGTTTCCTTTTCCTTCTCTAGTTAAGTCACGTGTGATACGGAAGAACAGAACTCTCGCACACACGCTACGACCCAAAATGCTTTTCCATTGTCCATTGCCTGCAATCGGATGATCCACGCCGCCCCCCCCCCCCCCCCCACACACACAAACACACACGCAGTACTCTCAGCTGGTGTGAAGGCAGTCCTTTTTCCCTGCTCTATACCCTTTCGTCATACTTTTTCTTCTTTTTAGGGGCCAAACTAACTTGTCTACACCTCACTCACGGCGTGCCCCCTCCTTGGACTGTAAACTGGTGACGCGGGCTGTGGTTCGGCAAATAGCCCACGAGCGACTCGGGAGGCTCGAGAAAGATCGGACCTGGTGAGACTGGATAGGTAGACGGAGGTGTGGGTCACTTGCCCCATACGTGGTCATATACACGCTAAGCAGGCAAGTATCACACATTAAGTGGAGCTCCTTATCTGTGCGAGGGATGGAAGGTCCAGCTTGGCGTCCAAGCATACCATTGCAAAGCACGCTTGCGACCAGTGGGGTAGAAAGTCAATCGTATCTCTCATGCCTCGCTCTCCTTTAGCTCTTCTTCCTTAACGCTGCGGCACCTGAGTTCTTCTGGTGGGTGATTTATATCACTCAACTTCATTCCTCCTATCACAAATTTGGATGGACTAAGCAGGTATTCATATTCATCACCCATCTCCTTCTCCGCTGCAGGACTATGGCTGCACTTCCGCAGTCCTACGAGACGCGGCTGGTGGCGGTGTCCGCCTCCAGCGTCAACCAGCAGCGCATTAACTACGGTAGTCGCGTGCTCTTGCCATCCAGCGTGCTGGATGACCTGTGCCGCATGACCATGGTGTATCCCCTCCAGTTTGAGATCATCACCCCGAGTAAGAAGCGTGTGTACGCAGCCGTTCTCGAGTTCAACGCGCAGGCAGGTTCGGTGGTGCTGCCGGACTGGATGTTCCAGCACCTGGGTCTTCGTGGCACAATGGTGGTAAAGGTGCAGAGCTGCAGTCTTCCGCCAGGATCCCTCGTGAAGCTCCGGCCGCATCAGAAGGCGCTTGTCATGTTCGAGAATCCGCGGAACCTGCTGGAGCTACGCCTTGCTCAGTATCCCGTGCTCACCAAGGGCACCACTATCGTGATTAGCTACGTGGATCGTGAGTTCCAACTCGACCTGGTGGAAATCATTGACATGAAGCAGCAGCTCGTAAATGGTATCCTAACGGTGCGTGCCGACGGTGCACCAGTGATGCTGAAGGTTGACTTTGAACGGCCGCTTGACATGCCACCGTCGCCGCTAGAGACGCCAATTTCTGCGGCCGCATCACCAACTGGCGCCAACGTTATTGGCGCGAGTACTCCAACTGGTGTGCAGTTTCAACCCTTTAACTTCCGGCCGCCGAGTCTCACGGACGGTCCTAAAGTGCCTGCTGGGGCACAACCGTTGAACCACCAACCAGGTCAATCATACTCCTCGTTCACAGGAGCGAAAGGCAGCAGCTCCACCGCCGAGCAAGAGCACCCTGCCTTCACCGGCTCTGGCCGAACCGTGCGTGGAGTCCTGCTGTCTGAGAATCAGTCAAACGAAGTCTCAGCAAGACTTCCTGCTGCACCGCCGATTGCGCATCCCTCTCCGGAGGAGCTCCGTGCGATGCGACTGAAGGCCCTCGGTGGAGAAAGGCGCTCATGAAGTCCTCCTATTTATGTGTGTGTGTGTGCGCGCGCATTCTTGGGTCTGCATGTGTGTCTTGGCAAAAGAAACTAGAATAGGCATGCGCATGTGTCTGTGTGTGTCGCCAGACCCTCTCTCCTCCATCACCAACCAAACCATCTCTACCACCACTGGAAGCAAGAGCAAAGGAGATACTACATTACTACCATTGTTCGCAAGTAGGCACATCCATTACCCCGCTAAATATTACGCTACGGGTCACAGTGCGTGTGCATCATGAGTGAAAGCGCGATCTTCAAGCACCCTCATGCACTTTATCACAACCACCAACCCTCCACCCAAGGCTCAACCGCCCGCACTCAATGATCCTTTCCACGACCTCCTGACTCTCTCTGTCACCTTTCACATTCCCCCGGGACTTCCGCATGAGCAGATACCCCCCCCCCCCAGACACACACACACGGACACAATATAAGCTGCTCCCTCGCACATTTCCTCACGCACGTTTTCCCACGTAAGTCCTATCTGTCCGTCCCTACAATACGCTCAACCACCCAATAGACAGCGAGATATAGAAATAAATTTCCTATTTTCGTTTCCGCGGCCGCCACAGCAGCACACATTACAGCTGCTTCTCCACCTTCTTCGCTCCTCTTACCTCCTAGCGCGGCCGCACCTCGTACCCTTGAGAGAGACGTAGAGGAACGAGGACAGGCAAAGCACCATGGCCTCGAAGCTCCTCCGTGTGCTGGCGACCGCCCTGCTGGTCGCTGCGGCCGTGTCGGTCGACGCGCGCCTGGTGGTGCGCATGGTGCAGGTGGCACACCGCCACGGTGCCCGCAGTGCCCTCGTCGACGACAATGCGACGCAGATTTGCGGCACCGTGTATCCGTGCGGCGAGCTGACCGACGAGGGCGTCGAGATGGTCCGTGCGATCGGCAAGTTTGCCCGCAGCCGCTACAACGACCCCTCACTTGTGGAGAGCCCTCTCTTCCCGTCCACGCGGTACAACTCCTCGGTCGTGTACACCCGCTCCACTGACACCCAGCGCACCATCCAGAGTGCGACCGCCTTCCTGCACGGCCTCTTCGAGGACGACTACTTCTTCCCGGTGGTGTACTCGCACAACATGACAACCGACACGCTGCTCAGCACCGACACGGTGCCGTCCGTGATGGGCCGTAGCTGGCTCGACAGCCCGGCGCTGTCCGCCACCCTCAACCCGGTGGTCGACGCGCACCTCACCTGGGACGCCATCCAGGCCGCCGCCAAGGACGCATGGATCGAGGGCCTGTGCGCGGACCCCAACGCCCGCGCCGACTGCGTCCTCAACCTGTACGACGTGGCCGCCGCATTCGAGGCTTCCGGCCGGCTTGACTCCACCAGCGATCTCAAGGCGGCGTATCCGGGCCTCGTCGAGGTGAACGCCGCCTGGTACAAGTATGTCTTTGGCTGGAACGACACGGACAAGCTCGATCGCACTCAGGGCACGCCCTCGCAGAACCTTGCGCAGACGATGCTGGACAACATGAACGCCCACCGCCTCTCGCCGTCGTACAAGCTGTTCGAGTACAGCGCTCACGACACAACGATCGCTCCCTTGGCGGTCACGTTCGGTGACCAGGGCAACACGACGATGCGCCCGCCCTACGCGGTTACCATCTTCGTGGAGCTTCTCCAGGACACCGAGGATGCCAACGGCTGGTACGTGCGCCTCATCCGCGGCAACCCCGTGAAGGCAGCCAACGGTATCTACGTCTTCCAGCAGAGCGGCATCGAGGTGCACTGCATGGACAGCGCTGGCAACATGGAGGTCGCCTCCACCGGCATCTGCCCGCTGGATAACTTCCGCCGCATGGTCGACTACTCACGCCCCACCGTGGAAGATGGCAACTGCGCCATGACGACGACTCAGTACAGCAACATGGGCTGCCCGCGCACCATCGCGGACAACGAGCCGGTGCCGTTGCGCTGCGAGGTTTACCGCCGGGTTTGCACAAACAAGGCTTGCCCGCCCGCCCACATCCTCTCGGCGGCCGACTACCAGTGCCACCCCACAGCCGAAACACAGGGGCCCAGCAGCAGCACGAACAGCAGCAGCGGCAGCAGCAGCAGCAGCGGCATCACGACTCCACCTGACACCTCTGCCTTCCTGAGGCCCATGAACTTGAGGCCGCGCGTGCTCTCGCCGGAGAAGAGGCGCCGCATTGCCGCGGACATTCTCTACGGTGTGACCAACGGCGTTGCTGTCGGTGCGGCTGTCCAGGAATACAACCATCAAGGCTGAAGTTGTCGCCGGTAATGTATCCTGATGTTCTTCCTCTCTGCATGTGTGGCTGCAGATGAATACTGTGTGCAGTCTTCGGCGCTTCCGGGTGGCAGGGTAGGGATCTGCTCCGCATCTGGCTCTCTCTTTGCTCTCCCCCTCCCTTTCTTATCTCGGTCTCTCCTCTCTCCTATATCTAAGCTCCTCTGTTACTTTCCTGTAACCTCGCTCGCAGGCTGGGTATGCCTTCCTCATTAATTTATTAATTTCTCTCTCTCTCCCTTTTCTCGTCTCTCTCCGGCACACTTGCCAATCCGATAAGAACTCCGTGGAAGCAGCAGGAACGAGGAGAGCAACGGTGCATTAATGTACGAAAAAAAAAAACGGGCTTCCCCTGCCCTTTCTTGAGTGGGGCGAAGAACAAAAGGTGAGTGTCGTCGTTAAAATAGCGGTGCGCATGCGGCGCCTCTGGTTCTCTGGATGTGTATGTGCGTATGGGAGGTCTGTGTAGTGGTGCTTTTCGTCTACTCGCTCACTCTCCTTGAAGCACGCCGTGGTGCGCGTATTCTCCGCTTTCATTTTTGTTTCACAGTTTTTGTTTCTCCCCTCCACCTCACGCTAGAGTTTTCTCGGGTACTTGTAGATGTACTCAGTTTCTGTGTGGGTGTGTGTTTCTCCTGTCTCTTCGGCCTTCATCTCTGCAGCGTGGCGTACCTATGATCGCTATCCTTGTCCTTGTCATGGTACCTTCGTCGAGGTGCTGAATGTGTTTTCTTCTTTTGATATTCGTAGTCGATGCGCGACCACGTCGCGTACACCTCCCCTCTACGCCCCTCTGGGGCTATTGTGAATTGGAGAACAAGGACGAGACTGACAAGCTTTCAACATCGGCAATGTCTGCGGTGCTGAGATGCACTGTACAGACTACGGATTCGGCCACCGGTATTAAACACACGCCGACATCCCCCCCTCGCAACCTCACCGCACGATGTGACATGCTACGACAGGAGCTCCCTGGATTTTCCTCACCGTAGGGCATAGGACCCCCCCCCCGATACCACGCACGGAGGTGTTCTCCGTTGCCAGGGTGGTAAAGGGCAGGTGTAAATGGAGCAACTTCCTTCTGCGGCCAGTTCGGACTCAAGGCTGTGATGTCAGCGTGGAGGGGTAGTGATGAGTGAAGCAAGGAGAAGGAAAGCGGCCCCGGCGACGTTTGTTCGTGTGTGTTTTTCTTCGTTACTACCTTATTAAAAAACTCAAGCAAGTCGGAGAACGTTCGCCCTACCTTTGCTGTCCACCTCTTCCGCGCACGTGTGCTTTTTTTCTTATTTGCCCCTTTTGTTCTCGTTCTGGGTGGGGCAAGGGGAGCTGTTTGCTGACCTCGAACATCTTCCAGCCCCCCCTCTCTCTGTCCCCCGGGTCTCCTCAGCCTCTGTCTTGTCTCCTATTTTTTTTTCGCTGTATTACGCCATTACTGAACTGAAGGCGTCCTTTCCTCGTTTTTTTGTTCTTTGCGTGTTTTTTCGGCTGTTTCCCTCCAACGCTGGTTACCTCCGTACTTACTCTCTGTAGATGAGCTCTCTTTCTCACTTCTCTTCCACCACCACTACCCCCCTCCATTCTTACCCCCTTGTCTACCCCGTTACTTTTTTTCTCGCTCCTTTACCTCTGCCGCCCCCCCGGCACATTCTGTTTGACCTTTCACCCAATTCTCAAGTGCGCGTCTTTGCGCTTACTCTTCGCCTTCCTATTGTTTCGTGGTATTTTTCATGCAGGCACGGCGCCGTTGCCACCGCGTATCCGATTTCGCCATCAGTCACTATCGGTGTGGATGCGCCGAGGCGAGCGTGCTATGTCGTCGTGATCGTGGAGGTGGCTCGACAACAAAAGTTAACAAGTGTGAAACAGTGAAGCAAAGCGGGGTAAGACAAACCCACAAGATGCAGTGGGGGAACTCAAAAGGGATTTCACACCGTCATAGCGTACACCCACCCACTTATTGAGCGTACACACGTGTGTGTGGAGGGGGGGCGTGCGCCTATTATCGCCCTCACGCCTGCGCGCTTGTAGGTGGAAGCATGTACGCGCATTTGAAGCGGCGTAAGGAGACTGAGTCCTTCACCTATTTTGCGTCGAAATCTCCACATCCTTCTTGAATACACGCGTATCTGTGTGGCTCTTTCGTGAGTTGCGCAGCTTTTCGGCCGTACGGCGGTGTGCCGCTCTGTCAAGGGATCTTTTTGATTTTTCGTCTTGCGTTGTGCTCCCCTCCCCTTCTATATTTGGCCACCTTTTAGGGCATTCTCTCTCTCTGTTGGGTATACTATTTACCCCCTCTTACGTTCTTTTAGGTTCTCCTTGTACTTGAGTGGCAGCATGTGGGTGTATGTGTATGTCCACGTGTTGCGGTGTGGCAATCCAGTGCACTCGATTCTGTAGAGGGAAAAGGGGAGAGAGACAAGGCGGCCTTGGCGCACTACACAGTCCCCCATAGGCACGGGCAATTGTTCGATGAAAGGCATCAGTGGAAACCAAACAGAAGCACTTGTGTAGCCGACCTACTTGAAGAAGACAGTACACGTTTCACCTCCCGAAGCGATTTCTTGTGATGCGCCACATCTCGCTCTCCGATCCCCTCAACACACACCTGCCTCTCTCACAGGCGCTCATACACGTGCGCACGACACTCCAGTTGAAACTCAGGGGGAGGCGCTAAAACAAGAGGAAAAAGGTGAGGGCTCTCCATACACGCTGCCTCTTGCTCTCCACGTTCTTACCCATTGCCTTGCTTTGAGTCCTTTGGTTTTTCTTGCGTGGAAACGTGAGTTCCGAGGAGGAAGGAAAACATGGGAGGGGGTGGCTGGCGACTGGAGAGGTGGGGAACTGTCGTCTACGCGGAAACCTCTTTTTTCTATTTTTTTGTTTTGTTTTTCGATTTCTGACCCTTCATCCCCCCCCCCCCACACACACACACTCGGCGCTGACAGCGACTGCGGTAGGCGGCAGCAGAGCGATGAGTTTGGTCCCAATTGAAGTGCAACCGCTGCCGGTGTGCCTGGCCGTGCTGTTGCATGTGCCGATCTGGGATGGGCACGTGTTCGCGGCTTTCGGTAAAGTAGTTTCGAGCTGATCTTCCTCACTCCCTTTTCTTTTGTGCAGGTCTCTCTCTCTCTCTCTTCTTTTCCCTTCCGCCCTTTTTCGGGTTGACTGCCCTCTTTATTCTCTGTTGGCGTTTTTTCTTCCTTTCGCTAGGCCGTGATGGTTCTTGGTCTATGTTATCTATGGTGTATGCACGACTGGTACTGCCAGCTTCTCAGCGCTCTTCCAGCCCCCTTCTCTCATTGGGTTCAAGTCCGTGCCAGGAGATGAACGTAGACAAAGTTACACAGAGTTCGGGGGAGTGGTGGAATGGAGAAGGATAAAGAGAGCGTGGGGGAAGAAATGAGAGGTAAAGAGAAACGGCGTCGCTGTTTGGGCGCGCACGGACTCCGCAGTGTTGTGTGGCGTACCTCAACACACTTGCTGGCGCTCTCTTGCAACTCCACGGGCACCTCCCTCTCTCTTCCCTGCTGCATCTACCCCCCCCCCCTCCCTCTGCCGAACGTCTTGGCACCGTCAGCACGGTCCGTTGTGATTATGCTGACAGAACAGCTCAAGACAAAGGACATGAGGGGGGCACTTTTCTACTCCGACTCGTCTCGGAGCCTACTGTGTCTTTTTTCTGCAGTTCAACGGCCTAGAGGGAAGGAGGCCGCAAGAATGTTTTCTGTTCGCATTCCTGTCGTGTGCAGTGATCGAGAATGGCGTGGATCGGCGAAGAGAAGGGGGTGAAGAAGGCACGAGCACGGAAAAAAAAAGAGGGAAGAAGGACAAGTAGAGGGGTTGGGGTCGACTAGAGATTGAGGGGAGAGGGTGATGGAGGGGGAATGAAAGGGCCAGTAGACATCCAGCAACAGCATTTGGCAAATGGGACGGAGAGGGTTGTGGAGTGGAGGCGACGAAGGGAAAACGGTCAAACCAAAAGAGACAAAGTCGATCACACTCTCACCCTACTTCTTCCCGCTGCTGCTGTTTGTTTTCTTTTGCGCATGTGTCAAGGACGATGGCGTTGCGAGTGTCCTTCTGTTCAGCCTTTTTAAACGAAGCGGAAGACGCGCGATGTTTTCGTATGATCCCTGTTGAGCGCTTTTGTTTGTATGTGGGATATCACCCTTTCCTCTCCTCTCTGCCTGGGTGTGTCTGTGCGCCACCACCAAAAGCCCGTCACTCGTCCACCTCCTCTCTTTTTCTCGCTCGCTGCCCCTCAAGCGCTGTTGTTCATTGGCTACTCTCCTACTCTGTCTATCACCCCTTCGCTCTCCGTGAACCTCATCTCCTTTCTTCACCCCACTCCCCGATTCTTCTCTCTCGCGGTCCCTTCTTCCCCTCTTGCTCTTCCTGTGGGCCGAACTGAGGGACAGCGATGCAGCATCTCAGGGTGTGCCTGCACGTTTGCAGCTCCTCCCGAGAACGTGTGTGTGTGTGTGTGTGTGTTTATGTCGCCCCCTCGTTTGCTTGAAACGTCGCTTGCCACGTGCCGGAATGTACAAGGGACGAGGGGTAGTTTGGGGGAAGAAGGAAGGAAAGGACGCCGTGTAACTGCACACTGCACCAGCACTACCACGCGCCGGCAGAACGAAGAAGAACAGGAGAAACGATAGTGTGTCACTAACATACGTGCACGGCTAAGCAGAGGGGTGACGCCTAAAGGCGAAAAAAAGACATGGTGATCGTATGGTGGATCACCACAGTAAAAAAAAAAAAAGAAGCGCACGTAAACCTAACGCAGGAACAGCCATCGACCCCTATCACGACAAAGGGGCGGCTGCAGAGAAGACGGAGCCCACGCGCTTCGAGGAAGTGTTTCGGCCAGTGCTCTTACAAAGAAAGCGCCTAGTCCTTTTCCTCAGTCTCTCTCTCTCTTGTACGAAATGCGCAAGGCGTGACGCTTCCACGTGCATGACGGTAGGTGCGAGGCAGACAGGATCTCAGAAGAGAGCGCTCTTTTGCCTGAGGGAATGCTTAACGAATGCGTGGCCTTCTCCTGTGTGTCTGGTTGCTACCATCTCACTTCTCTGTCTTCCATCGGCACCCCCTTTTTCTTTGCCTCTCACATCAATGCCTCTCGCTCGGGCGCGCGATCTTTTGTCTGGTCGTTTCACCTGTACGCCAGCGTCCGACGTTGGTTGAGGAAGTGCTAGCTAATAAACGAAAAGGCAAGGAGAACTATACACCGTGTGCAGCACTTGACCTCCCACGACTGTGTGTGTGTGTGTGTGCGTTTATTGCCCATTTTTTCTGTCTACTCTTCTCGTTGTTTTTTTTTTGCCTCCCTTGTGGGTGGGTATGCAGAGAAAAGGCATAGCGTACGCGCGTGAATTGTCGCACCTCAATACGCTATAGAACCCGAATCGAAGCCTACAATTTTGGCCTCTCTACGCTTACCTCTTTCTCCCTTCCCCCATCTCTCTTGCAGCCCTCTCATCACTGCCACTATGACCTCCTATGGCCTCGACGGCGAGGTTGAGCAGCGCTACCGCATTCTCCGCCACATTGGCAGCGGCGCTTACGGGGTAGTGTGGTGTGCCCTCGACCACCTTACTGGCAAACTCGTAGCCCTCAAAAAGGTCTACGACGCCTTTGGCAACGTTCAAGACGCTCAGCGCACCTATCGGGAAGTCATGCTACTGCAGCAGCTGCGACACAACCCCTTTGTTGTCGACATCCTCAACGTGATTCGTGCGGCTAACGACATTGACCTGTACCTCGTCTTTGAGCTGATAGAGACAGACCTCACGGCGATTATCCGTAAAAACCTTCTGCAGCGCGATCACAAGCGCTTCCTCACCTATCAGCTACTTCGCACCGTGGCGCAGCTCCACGCACAAAACGTCATTCACCGGGACTTGAAGCCGGCCAACGTATTTGTGAGCAGCGACTGCTCCATCAAACTCGGAGACTTTGGCTTGGCCCGCACATTTCGCAGCGGCTTCGACAACGAGCAGGAGTTTCTGGACCTGACGGACTACATCGCAACCCGGTGGTACCGGTCACCGGAGATCTTAGTGAAGTCGCGCGCGTACTCCACAGCGATGGACATGTGGGCCATCGGATGTGTGATTGGGGAGATGCTGCTGGGCCACCCGCTCTTTGAGGGCCGCAACACGCTGGATCAACTCCGCCTAATCGTCGAGGCCATCGGCGTGCCGAGCGACGCAGACGTGCGCAGCATCCACTCGCCCGAGCTCGAAACGCTCATCAACTCCCTTCCGACCCCGCTGAGCTTCTCTCCACTTGTGGGGAACAAGAGCCTGAAGGATAGCGAGGCGACAGACTTGATGATGAAGCTCCTTGTCTTCAACCCGCGGAGGCGACTCTCCGCGGTGGAGGCGCTGCAGCACCCCTACGTCGCCCCGTTTGTGCAACCTGGTGAACTGGAGAGGATCGAAGGCCTCGATCCACTCGTTCTGCCCCTCGTAGATGAAAAGATTTACACCAAGGAGGAGTACAAGGCAACTCTGTACAACGAGATTAGCATGCACTACCGCCACCACATAACAGATGTGTATTAGCGGCGGGTTGGAGCTGACGGAGGGGTACACCGTGAACCTGATCGAAGAAGCTCGAGCTACGCGGCGGCTCGCAGCCCCGCTCCTACGTCAAAAAGGGAGCCATGTGGTCGTGCTCCTTTTTTCTCCCCCCCCCTTCCCTCGCCCGCCCGCCCTGTACCTCTCTCGTTGAGTGATGGTGAAAAGAGAGGAGCGACTCCCCGCGACACCTCTATAGCATCCGCACGCGGCGGCGGTTGTGGTCTCACCGTTATCGTTTATCTTCTGTGACTCTTTCGTCTTCTCGTGCTCATATTTGTTCTCCGTGTCCCCACCCCCTTTTTTCGTTTTTCATCCGTACGAGTTACCCCTTTTCCTTCGCCCTTTCCTCTCTCTTCCTCCTCGCTGTTGTTGTTGCACCCGCGCGTGGTCGTGATTGCGGGGGATGCCCCTCCTGCCTTCCCTCCCTCTGCGCCTCATCAGCCTGACGAGGGAAAGAGAATCGATAAGAATGCGGAGATCGGATCTTCCGTTGGGTGTGTCTGCATGCAGGCATTAGAAGAGTTCTCATTGGTGTTTTCCTGCACCGCTCTCTCTTCGCGCAGGTGTGCGACTGGCCTTGTACTGTGTGTCTTTGCTCGTCCAGCCCCTCTCCGCTGCTTAGTGACCTGTTCCATGTTTGAGGCTGGCGTCTGCTGTGCGGTGGTGCGCTCTTAGTGCCTCTTAGCGTACCCCCCTCCTCCCCCGCTCTTCTCTCTTTTTTGCGCCCATGGACAACGTGAGGGCGCGTGTGTGTGTGTGTGTGTGTGTGTGTGTGTGTGGAAACGCGCGTGCGTATTGATAGTGGAGCGTGGGGATGTCTTTTTTGAAGGGCGCCTCCCTTTTGTCTTGCAAGGCAGCGTCACAAGAAAAGAGAGCATCCTCTTGAACGTGCCTCTCGATACCAGCACACCTGTTGTGGCTTGGCCCACTGTGCCGCACTTCTGACCACTGTGTTGCCAGGCAACAGACTGTGCTTCTTCGCTATGGCAAATGGATCACATTGACTCCAATATGAAAGCTTGTCAGGGAACCGACGAGGGCGGCACAGATGCGGCTGCTTCAACGCTTTTTTGATTTACAGTACCCGCTGACGTCGTCGATGTCAGGTGCTCCAAGAGGCATTTCTCCGAAGCTCCATCCCTGCAGTCTCATGGTTCCCTCTGCCTTCTTTAGTCATTCAAGCCCACCGACTCTCTCGACAGGAACAAGCAGCACCTGCTTCCTACAACAGCGTAGACTTCATAATAAACCGTGGCGAGCGGGACTGATCACCGTCTTGTAGTCTCTGAGTGAGTGTGTGTATGTGTGTCTTTGCGGAACGTTTTCGAGCTCCTGGTTGTGCAGCCAGCTACGATCTACATCAGTAGAGAGGAAAGGTCCGATAGCACGCACGTATACCCCACACTTACACCGGCACATGCACACCCACGCACCTCCGTGAATCAAGACCCATATGAAGATCAATTCAGCATTTACTGAACACGAGGCCAACTAAACCTTTGCACCATCACGTACCTTTTATCGTACAAAGGCTATGGGCTCCGCGCAACAGCCCTCGCTGCCCTACGATGCAACGGTGTAAATGCGGCGTCAGCAGCACAACGTCCGGCGCTGCCACCCACCATAGTCTGCTGGAGATGTTTCTGCGAGAGCGGCTCGAGAACTGGGATAGGGAGGCCGCTGAAGCCATCGTGGCGTGGGGCCGAGTGGGTGGCATGTGCTCGTCTGAGTATCAGTCGCAGCTACGCAAGGCGCAAGCGACGTTGCGTGAGACGCACAAAGAGGAAAAGCGGCGCGAGGCGTCGGTGTTTCAAGCACGTGATGGTTTTCGGACTGATAGATATCGGCGCCTGCGAGATCGCCTCGCTACTGAATTCTGGACTCATACGCAGGTAAAGCTGGATGCCACTCCACAGCAGCGTGACCGGCAGCTTCGGACCCAGGCGCAGCCGCAAGCGAACGGGCAGACCCCTGTCAGCCGCTCCCCTACGCCACAACTCACCCCACCGTCGTGCTCTAGGCAACTACGGCGTGCCTTGAAAGACTCATCGACCTCCGCGTCGTCTCAGCTGACAACTGCACGGGCCTATCACATGTCCCCCACACCAGCACTTCGCACCAGTCCGCCCTGCAGTTCCAGAGGCGCCAGCGGAGGCGACGTCGCACAGCGCGGGGCGCCGCGAGCGCACAAGTCAGAGGCGGAGGCAAGTAACGGCGTGGAAAGCGAGAGGCACACAAAGCTCACCGTGCCTCTGAATGAGCATGACAACGTTGCACTGCCCGGCGCCGGAAGTGATGGCAGCAGCAGGCTGATCCTCTCAGCGGCAGGCGAGCGTGAAGTCAGTGCTGCAGCCTCAACCCCAGCAGAGACCCCGCCGAAGATCGACAGTTTTCTTTCTGAGACCTTCGTTGTGCGGCGGCTAAGTACGCACGGTCACCTCTCCCCTTCCTTAGTCGAGTTCAAACACACAGTTCAGCGCAGTCATATAATGCTGGACAGCTCGCGGCCAGTTGCGCCACCTCCGCCACAGCCGGCTCACCAAATTGGTCACCGCTGGCCTGCGGCCGCCTCCGATGCGGCGCGAGAGGACTCTGCCGGTGACAAGGGAAGTACGCCGCCATCTGTTTCTCCGGCCGACCCGTCGCTGCCGTATCCCTCGCGTGCGAAGCCGCCTGAGTCGCACCGACGACGTAGCGCCCGAGAGCGATGCGTCAACAGCTCTGCGCGCACGGAGCGGTCTCGCGGTGAACCGGATGCAGACGCACAGGAGGGCACAGCAAGTGCTTTGTCGCATATCATTTCCTTCAAAAGGGGTTCGCACGCAGATGACCTCTGTTCCGTCTCTTCGGCAGAGTCCTACCTGGATCACGGCGACCACGACGGCCGGTGAGTCGTGAGCCGGTTTTCTCATTCTCTCCGTGCTCATAGTCTCGCTCTCTCCTCCACACAGATCCCTCTGCGCTATGGATGGTGGGTTTTGATGGTTGCCGTTACGTTGTTTCGATGATCTGCTGAAGTGCATCATGGAGGTGAGAGACAAACGCCGGCAGGAGAGCCGAGGATGAGTGCGTGTGTACCCTTGACACGGTGTTCATGTCCATCTCTCAGTGCACGGCACAGAAGGTGTCTCAGCGTTGTCACCGGCAGCACAACTAGGGAAAATCCTGTGCTAAGACGCATCTTTGCGGTCGCTTCTTTTACCCCCCTACCACAGACCCCTCTTCTGCCTTGATGGGTATCTTTCTCTCTCTCTGTGCTACTCCGGTGCCCACTTACTTCCCTCACAGAGAGAGAGAGAGAAGGGGGTAGGCTGCGCACGCCGGCATCACACTTGCGCCGACTTGTGCACTGCACACCACCACGTTGTCCTCCCCTTACCATCTCCCCATACAGCCCGGCTTTCTCTTGTTTTCCTGCCTCTCGCCCTCGCATACCCCGTCTGCCCTCCCGATTGCTGGGCCCGTTTGTTCCTTCCTCTGTGGGTCCGTGTCGGTGATCCCTGCCCCCACAAGTGGCAGCGCCATCTCTATTGTCTCTAGGAAGCCACAGGAGGAAGCCTCTGCAGCACAACACAGCAACGGCAAGTAGCACGGGAAGAGCGACTCATTTCTTTCCTTCTACCCTCCCGCTCCTCACGGAACTGCGCTGACTTGATCTGTGTATGCGCGTGCGTGCACGTGGGTGAGGAGATGTGAGCACAGTGTCGCGGGGGTGCCGCACCCCGACCCGCCTCCCTTTACATTGCTCTGGCCTGTTTAGCGTATGTCTTTCGCCACTTTCTCCTTGAAGCGCGGTTTGCTTTTTGCTTCTTTGCTATACCATGCGCTTGCGTTCTCATCTTGCGCGTGCTTTCTCTCTTGACAATCCTTCTCTCTTGCCGGTTTCATTGCTGGTGGGTGCGTGTCTGCGTTGCCCCAAGGGGGTGCAGTTTTGGGTCTTCTCCTTTGCACTTGTGCATTTGCCACCGTTTGTTTGCTTCTGCCGCTTCTCTCTGGCTCTGCCTCTCCCGCCCCCTTCGTACCACCGCGCATCCCCTTTTGTTTTTGGCTGTGGCGTCGCGGTTGCACTGGTTTTTGGCCTTCATTTCCTTCTCTCTACCGGATGGCATCACCACCCCTCCCCTCACTTTCTCTCACGCATCTTGCTACTACCATCGGCGTTCATTTTCCTCTAACTGGGTGGGGTGGTGATCTGTGGCGAACACAGGCAACCACTTTCAGAAGCATCGCGCCGCTTCTGCTGGAGCTGTCATTCATGCCCATCTAACCCTTTCCATCGTCCGGTTGCATTGCCCTTTTCTGTGTGTGCTCGGTGATGTGGGTGTGGTCTTCAAAGTACTCTTTCACCCACGCAGAGCGCATGTAGCGCCTGTGCATTGGCCTCTGGCTCATGTGCTTCGACAAGGACATGACCTTGTTGGTCATCGAAACTCATTCCTACCTGCAGGTGGGCTGGCAGAAAGGCACGCCGATGGTTGTTTCCTTCCCTCTGCAGGTCATAACCTCTGCTCTGTCGTCCCTTGTATCATCAACGACCATCTCGTGGAGCCTTGCTGGCTGCCTGGAGAATCTGCTCGGCAGCGCAATGAAGGTAGCCCGGCAGGACAGGCCTTATACTTCACCCTGCCATCCCCACGCATCTGCATGCAGCTGGCGGCGGCAACCGAGTATCCGCTGCTGCTAACGAGAGAGAGCATGTACTACGCCATGGACCGCCCATCTCGACACGTCCCCTTTGCAGGGTCCCCATCCTTGTCGGCCTGGCCATCTCGCCATGGCGCAGTCACCCGTTCCGCGCAGCCTCCCAAGATAGCTGCAGTGCATCAGCGTGGTGCGTTCATTTGTGACTTCGGAGATGAGAAGCTTGGCATTGCCATAAATAGCCTACGCGCATTACTATGTGTGGAGGATGTGGGGCCGCGCCCCGCTGTTGTCTAATACATACCTAGCACCCCTTGAAACCCAGTTGAAGTAGTGCTTGCCCTCTTTGGCCAAGCACATAGTGCCTGTGCAAATGCATGCGTGACAGTCTGCGTGTGTGTGTGGGGGGGGGGGGGGGAGAGAGAGAGAGAGCATTCGTCCAGCTGCGCTTGACGTTCTCTTTTTCCTCTTAGCTGTGTTTTCTCACGTGCTTCTTGTGCACCCCCTCCACCGCACTCCGTGTGACTAACTTTGCACAGCTGTGGACGACAGATGCCACTTTGAGCTGTGCAGCTCGCTGTTGCAATGGCTTATCCTTTGCACGACACCGTGTTTTCCCGCTGATGCCTCTACCGCCGCCGCTGTTCGGAACTCTGGCGAATACAAGTGGCAGCACTTTCTGCGCGTTCGCAGTTACCATTCTGTGAATCGCTGCGCGACCCTAACGATATTCCTCTCCCCTTTTCTCCGCACGTTTCCACCTCAGCCTCTCCTTCCCTCACGTCCCGCGCATCACTCGCTGCCGAAAGAACACAGGCGCGCCCCCAACCCTTCGGCGTCCTCCAGAAATCATCCTTCCCCTGTTCATCTTTTTTTTCTGCCAGCATCAGCTGCTCTCCCACTTGCAGTTTTACTTCTTCGCTCCTCTTACCTCCTAGCGCGGCCGCACCTCGTACCCTTGAGAGAGACGTAGAGGAACGAGGACAGGCAAAGCACCATGGCCTCGAAGCTCCTCCGTGTGCTGGCGACCGCCCTGCTGGTCGCTGCGGCCGTGTCGGTCGACGCGCGCCTGGTGGTGCGCATGGTGCAGGTGGCACACCGCCACGGTGCCCGCAGTGCCCTCGTCGACGACAATGCGACGCAGATTTGCGGCACCGTGTATCCGTGCGGCGAGCTGACCGACGAGGGCGTCGAGATGGTCCGTGCGATCGGCAAGTTTGCCCGCGGCCGCTACAACGACCCCTCACTTGTGGAGAGCCCTCTCTTCCCGTCCACGCGGTACAACTCCTCGGTCGTGTACACCCGCTCCACTGACACCCAGCGCACCATCCAGAGTGCGACCGCCTTCCTGCACGGCCTCTTCGAGGACGACTACTTCTTCCCGGTGGTGTACTCGCACAACATGACAACCGACACGCTGCTCAGCACCGACACGGTGCCGTCCGTGATGGGCCGTAGCTGGCTCGACAGCCCGGCGCTGTCCGCCACCCTCAACCCGGTGGTCGACGCGCACCTCACCTGGGACGCCATCCAGGCCGCCGCCAAGGACGCATGGATCGAGGGCCTGTGCGCGGACCCCAACGCCCGCGCCGACTGCGTCCTCAACCTGTACGACGTGGCCGCCGCATTCGAGGCTTCCGGCCGGCTTGACTCCACCAGCGATCTCAAGGCGGCGTATCCGGGCCTCGTCGAGGTGAACGCCGCCTGGTACAAGTATGTCTTTGGCTGGAACGACACGGACAAGCTCGATCGCACTCAGGGCACGCCCTCGCAGAACCTTGCGCAGACGATGCTGGCCAACATGAACGCCCACCGCCTCTCGCCGTCGTACAAGCTGTTCGAGTACAGCGCTCACGACACAACGATCGCTCCCTTGGCGGTCACGTTCGGTGACCAGGGCAACACGACGATGCGCCCGCCCTACGCGGTTACCATCTTCGTGGAGCTTCTCCAGGACACCGAGGATGCCAACGGCTGGTACGTGCGCCTCATCCGCGGCAACCCCGTGAAGGCAGCCAACGGTATCTACGTCTTCCAGCAGAGCGGCATCGAGGTGCACTGCATGGACAGCGCTGGCAACATGTACATCGCCTCCACCGGCATCTGCCCGCTGGATAACTTCCGCCGCATGGTCGACTACTCACGCCCCACCGTGGAGGATGGCAACTGCGCCATGACGACGACTCAGTACAGCAACATGGGCTGCCCGCGCACCATCGCGGACAACGAGCCGGTGCCGTTGCGCTGCGAGGTTTACCGCCGGGTTTGCACAAACAAGGCTTGCCCGCCCGCCCACATCCTCTCGGCGGCCGACTACCAGTGCCACCCCACAGCCGAAACACAGGGGCCCAGCAGCAGCACGAACAGCGCAGCGCGGCAGCAGCAGCGGCATCACGACTCCACCTGACACCTCTGCCTTCCTGAGGCCCATGAACTTGAGGCCGCGCGTGCTCTCGCCGGAGAAGAGGCGCCGCATTGCCGCGGACATTCTCTACGGTGTGACCAACGGCGTTGCTGTCGGTGCGGCTATCCGTGAGCACAACAAGTAGGGCGGTAGCATACGTGTATTTCATTGGCAATGAAGGCATGTTTTAGTTTTCGGCTATATATATATATATATATGTGTAGTCATAGCTTATCACTCAGTCCTATCTCCTAGCAGGTCTTTTACTTCTGAAGTCATTTGTGACTTTCCTGGTATTCATCTGCAAGGGCGTACTCACGTGTGTGTGTGCGCGCTATTCGTTTGTCTGGCGATGTTTTTTTCGGGGTTTTATTCTTACTGTGCTCTCTGAGGGTGCTTTGCTCATAGAAGGCGTGTGCACGACACTTGGCGGATTGTCGTCGACGTTTGTTTCGCTTCATTCCGGCTCGCTGTGTTCTCGTGGAGTTTTCTACTGAGTGCCGCGCTTTGAGGAAATGGATTTTCTGGAAAGAGTGTACGACAGCACAACCACACACGGGTATAAAGCGTTGTGGAGCATGTAGATGGGATTCGAACGAGGATCGGGCAAAACGGAACTTGAAGGATTGCGTTGACATGGAGGAGGAGGATGCCAGCCCGAAGGCGAAGTAGACGTACATGCGGGACTATTTTCTGAAAGGAGTCAAACTGGAGCTTTTTTCCTTATTTTTACTTCGGTATGTGTAGAAGCAGTAGGTGTTCTGTCCCTTGCTATGCACTCACCCCCCCCCACACACGCCAAAAGAGTTTGCAAAGTAGAACATAAAGTCCGCTCACCCACCCTTATCTTATTTATGCATCTCTGCGTAGCTGAAGTGGCTCTTCACACGTTTCCCATTTCTTTCATTGAAAATACCCCAAAGAGAGCACGAGGGTGCTCTCGATGCGCGGAGTTTGTTCCCTACGTTTTTTCTCTTGTGGAACTCTGGATGAGAGAAGTGAAAACACCAACTCTTTCCTTGTGTTCTCCTTGCACGACAAGTCATGTGTACGTCGAAAGTGTTCTCGTGACACCCGTTTGTGGCCATAATTTTCTTTGCCCCTTGGAGACTCATTCTGTACGATATTTTCTCATTGTTTCCTCACTCAGTGGAGTTGCATTCTCATTTATCGTTTATACTTAATTTTCCTATTCATTTGCGCTTCAATGGACATGTCGCCATGCGACTGATCAGTTCCCCAGTTTCCTGGGATGCAAGCATACCAAGACGTCACTTCGCCTGGAGGCTCTGAAGTCCATGGCACTGTCTACACGGACTGCGCAGCAAGTGGCCCCCCACTCC
The DNA here is from genome assembly GCF_000002845.2 of Leishmania braziliensis MHOM/BR/75/M2904. NCBI lineage: Eukaryota > Euglenozoa > Kinetoplastea > Trypanosomatida > Trypanosomatidae > Leishmania > Leishmania braziliensis. The sequence continues at coordinate 2,498,529 of NC_009327.2, read as the reverse complement.
CCCCCCCCGCCAACAATTGTAGGCACACTTGTGGCGGTGCGAGAATGTGTTGCGGCCCCCTCCTACAAGGCGCATAATGCCTACGGGTATTCTTTCCAGCAAACATTGTTGTGGCTTTTTTCTGTGACAAAAGTCCCGGCAGTGTTACTCCCGCCGCCGCTGGTGATGTTCGGACTGCCCCTGCCCAGCAGCTTGACTGGAAGAATCAAAGAGGCTCTGCAAGGGTAGAAAAAGGTGCAGCAAAATTTGTTTTTCCCGAATGTGGAGGAATGCTGAAGAAACACGTGTGACTAGCACGAGAACCGACATTCCTCCACCTCTAAGGATCTCTGATAATAGTGAGCACCCCAGCGTGGTATCTCAGTGCCCGGTGCCCTCAGTCTGGGAGCAGCCAGCCAAGCAGCCCCCCCGGCCTCTGCCAATGCCAGACCACCGCTGCTGTTCACAGAGTCAGGTGCACGCAACGCAGGGATGTCAGAGCGATGTATCGCTGCTGATGTCGGCGGTCAGGTCGTGGATGGAGTGGCGTCGTAGCGACCTGCGAGAGTGAGCCCGTCTGTGCCATCCACTTGATGGGCCGAGTGTCCGCGTGGCTCGAATGTGTCTCACCTGGCACTCGCTGCCTACTAGTGTAGCGAGCCTGAGCCATCGCGGTGGGTTGCACCAGGTGACGACTGGCACGATGGGTGCTGCTGTGAGGCAACCTACTGAGCAAGGAGTGGGTAGAGTTTGGGGCAGAGGGCCGCGCGTCGGGGACTGGGTGGGTGCATTGCTGTAACGCGCGTGTCTAGGGCTGCTTGGCACCACGCGATGTGGCGTGTGGCCGGTCGGGGGTGGAGTGTCATTTGAGTTCGTGTGTCGGGTGGCAGGGAATGGACACGTTGGGAACACCAGCAATCGCCTCTTCCATTTTTCAACTGCAGCTTCTCTTCTCATCGGTCGCTATGAGGGAGAGCCACGCCTTGTGTACTTCTTCCTCCCGTCAATCCTCTCTTCTTAATTACTGACTGATTTTTCTTTTCGTGCTGCCAAAGAAGATGCGGACAAACAAACCCCGTTGTCCAGAATGTTTTTGTATTTCTTTCTTTTCTGACTCCTACATTGCCGTAGAAACACACGAGCTGCACGGACAAAATTTGTTCAGCAGTGGAAGCACGCACGGCTATGGACGCGCGCGTGCACTCGGTTTGCTATACGAAAGGCTCATTTCTATTTTTGTTTTAGCCTCTTGTCTCTCGTTCTGCGGTGAGTGGCGCCTAACTTTTGGTGTATGTAACTGGTCTCAAATGAAAACGTGTAGTACCTCGAATCTACGAAGAGTCATCTGAATTACCGCGCAGCTCCTTTCCCTATGCTAGGAGCGCGACTAAACCCCAAGCCAGGCGAGTGCCTCATCGATGATGGACATCTTTCAGGGAGCCGGCGAAGACGTGGCAGCTGTGCTTCACGCTTCGCGTAGCCCCTCCCCTCTGACCTTCACATGTCACGAGTGCGTCACCAGCTTGCACTTAATCACTTCGACCTCTTTTACTCCCTCCCCCCCCCTTTCTCCTCCTGCCGCCTATCTCTCCTGATTTGGCTTTGCCTTGTGTACCGTGGTGGGACGGGTGTGCTTTTTGCCTCCCCTCTGTCATTTTCAGACCCCTTTGGGCATGCGAGGTCGTACTCGCGTTTAGAAATGGGTCAAGGGCTGAGTGGTGGGGCTGTGCTCGGCACGGCGCTCTCCATGGCCGCCGCACCTGCCCGAATGTCACTGGCAGATCACGTCTTGATTATTACTACCTGTGCTGGCTTTGGTTTGGCCCTCGACTTTACCAGCGACTGCCTTGCCAAAGAGGGAAAGGTAATGATTCACCGCGATGTGGTGCTAAACGCACACGATGTACTCCGACATGTGTACACCTTCTACGCCCCATGCGAGTCCAACGCGATGGCGAAGTTGTTTCGTCAGAAGCACGAGTGGCTTGTGCTCGAGTCGCACGGGCGCAAGTTCTACACCGTGCAGAAGTGTCCTAGCACCGGGGACGTCGTGATGGACATGCGCCTCTCGCTGCGCGCTGCGAACGACGTGGGGCTCGTGGCTGCCGGACGCCCCACACTGACGGGCGAGATTCAGCAACGTCGTGCGGATATGGAGTTTGACATCCCGAGCGACGTGCAGGTGGCGTACATGATTGCGTGGCTCCGCAAAGAGGACCCACGCTGGGCATTTTCAACTGAGAACAGTCGCCAATTCACCACGCGTGCCCGCTACGCTTTGAACGACTTCTAAAGCTCCTGCAGAGCGAAAGCGCAGTGGTGTCTGCGCTACAGTGAGGCGAACGGGCGGGTGCATTCCATATTCACAATGCTTCACTCTTACTGCCAACGCGAGGACAGTGCTGCGTAGAGGAACTGAAACTGTAGCAGCGACTTCTGCACGTGTTTAGGGAGACACGAAGATGCAACGACGGTTTGCGTCACGCTCGCGTCGCACGTGGAGCTTTTCCTCTCGTTCTCTGAGCAACTCTCTCATTCACTGCACGTGAAGGCTCCAGGTTGTACCCCGCATCTTCTCGTGTGCGTTGCATGTTTCTTTTCTCTCTTCTGCTGTTAACCGCCTTCCTCTTGCGATCTGTCTCTCCTCCTCGCTTTTCGCCCTTCCTCCTTACCCCCGTCTTTTGCCTCTTGCTCTTCCACTGCGCTGGGAGAGGGCTGAGGAGGGTAAAGCAGCGTTGCCTTACAAACATACCCCGAAGATGAATCGCGAGCAAATTTCCCGCCGCATTGACCTCGTTGGCCCCTCCACTGGGGCCATCGTCGGCGTTGCCACGTGGTGTGCCCTTCACGGCGCTGAGGCGGATGCCATTCTGAACTACGTAGCGGAGAAGATGAAGCATAAGGATACAACTGACGTAGTGCGGGCCTCGCTGGTGTATGTGATTCACGAACTGCTGCTGAGCTGCGCGACCCACGGGGTCTCAGAGAACGCAAAGCGGTCCACCTTAAAGGCTGTGAGTCTCACCCTGCCAAGCGCAGTGAAGGACACACTGCGGCAGAGAGCAAGCGATCACACGGCTTTTCTGATTGCCTTGCAGAAAGCAACGGAGTGGTGGGGTATGCTGAACCTGTTCCCGGCGGCCTGGCTGACGAAGCTGCAGAGCACCGTTCAGGAGGGACAGGAGGATGCCAGTCACCGCACTACCGTCCCCTCTGCCTTGATGCAGGTTGCCAACCTCCTGCAGCGCTACCAGCATGCCAAAGAGCAGTGGGTACAGAACAGGCACATCAAAGCAGAAGAGGGAAATACCAGTAGCGGGATTGCGAGTGGCCAAGACACGGCATCGCGGGTGGCAAGTGCGGGCGCAGGCGCTAGAGGTGCCGTTGTAGACGATGCGGCAAAGCGATGCCTCATCGCCTTGAGGAAAGCTGTGGAGAGTCACTTTGAGAGAAACGCGGCGTTACTGGCGTGGTGCGAAGCAGAGCGTGCAGAGCTGGAGGGTCGCGCCGCCACCTCCAGCTCAGGCAGTGGTGTAGTGAAGATGGTGCGCGGTACCTCTTCTCACGCCCCAAAACACGACGGGGCAGGTGTTGGCTATCCAGTGAAGGAGGAAGGCGGCCATGGTGACGGTCCGTCGGGAGAAGCCAAGGACGAGGATGACGTGCTTGGGTCCTTCTTCTCCCTGATACGTTGATTGTGGGGAGTCACACAGTACGTCTTTTGTGTCTGCGTGTTGGGTCTGTTGGTGTTAGAATCGACGTGTTTGGTCCGCGTGAGCACAGGGGGAAATGACGTCGCGCCGGTGCTCTCCTCTGTGTCTCCTGCATAACAAGCAAAGGCGCTGGCCGAAGGACATTTCTGGGCCTGTGTTGAACGTGCATGGGGATGCGCCCAGGTGTGCATCGGCCCCACCCCACCCCACCACTGCCACGCGCAACGGGTTATGTTTTTGTCCCACTTGGGACTTGACAAGGCCCTCCCTTCCCCTTGTTTGCGGTACACCCTAACGTACTCCCTGGTCGTTCTTCGCCATCGGCACATCCACGTTAACTGACTCTACATTCTCCCTTCCTCGTGTCATCGCCACCCCGTAACACTGCAGTTACACACATACAGAACTCGATAGAAGGAAGCGGCACAGGTTGCTATGTGATAGCCACCACACATCCACATCTTCATACAAGCATACGCAGTGTCAGCTTCATCCATCTGTCGCCATCTCACTGCTCGTCCTTGTTCTAGTGGCAGCGACAAAGTGGTGAGGCTGCATCCCTCGCTCGCACTCTGGCTCATTTTACTCTGATTCGCTTGCAGCAACCTTTTCTTCCCATCACAGCTTGTCGGTACGTTCTCTTCGTTGCCAACAGCGTTGGGGGTGCGTGCATTTGTCGAGCCCAAGCCGATTCTCTGTTCGAGAGTGTCGCATTTCTCCCCATCCCTCTCCGCGTCTCTGCATCCCCCCGCACGGCTAACATCACAAATCCTCTTTTTTTGTCTTCTTTCGTTGCTGATTTTCTTCTTCTCCTCACTGTGGAAGATTGCGTCGACCGGCTGATCTTAATCATCTCCCACTCTATCGTCACGCGCACGCAGCTCTCGTGTGCACGGCGAGGGTCGTGGACGCGGAGTGGACTAAAAGATAGACGAAGAGCCGCCACTGAGGAACGAAACACCGCAACTTTGGTTGCCTCTGCGTGTGTCTGTATGTGGGTCCGCCTGAACCTCTTTCACCGTCAGCAGCTATCCACCCTAGGACACACGGGCAGCCCAGAGAAGAGAATAAGAGGACTTATAATAGCCATCAATTGCAGCAGCAGCGGGTGAAGCAGACAGAAACCATGAGCGACGAATATGGCTACGTAAACTACGCGGCCCAGTACCGCCAGCAGCAGCCCCAGGCGTATGGAGTCAGCGCCAGTGCGTACGGTGGTGATGGACTGACAAACAACTACGGTGGCTATGGTTTCCAAAACGAGTCATACCAACAGTATAGCGCTCAGCAACCATACGGGTATGAGCACCGCCAGCAACAAGAGGCACCAGCCCAGAAGCAGCAGTGCAATCAATACGCGAATGGTAGCGAGCAGCACCAGAACCAGCAGACATACAATCAACAGCCACGAGCACAGGCCGCTTCCTTTGGCCAGCCCGCCATGGGTACAGTGGAAGAGACTCCTGCCGAGACGACAACTCGTTGGTCGTGGTCGCTTTACTCCATGAACCGCATCGACGGCGCACGCATGGTGGCCCCGTTGGGTTGTCTGTACTCCCCCCTCGGCACCTCTTGTACTCAGCTCAACTATGCCCCGACACAGTGCAGTGTGTGCGGAGGGGTGCTGAACCCGTACGCCACTCTCGACCCCCGCAGTCGCATGTGGGGGTGTCCGCTGTGCCACACCAAGAATGTGCTGCCGCCACAGCATCAGCAAGCGAATGAGTACAATCTGCCGCCAGAGATGCAGCCGTCCTCGGCGACGGTAGAATTTGTGGCGCGTATGCCATACCGCAACCCGCCCACATTCATGCTAGTCGTCGACACGTGCCTCGATACGGACGAGGAGCTACAAGGTCTGCGTGACTTCCTGGTACAGTCTCTGCGGATGATCCCAGAGTACGCAAACGTGGCGATTATCACGTACGGCACAACCGTTAGCATGCACGAGATCTCCGGGCCTGCAGCGTACCCGCGTGCCATGATGCTGCGTGGCACGCAGGAGATGACGGTGGAGCAGCTAAAGGCGATCTTGCCGGACCCCAAGCGATTTGTGGCACCGTTGCGAAACTGTGCTGCCTACATGACGCAGCTCATCTCCTCCATGTCCCGCGACCTCTGGCCCGTCATGAAGGGCCATCGGCCACTGCGGTGCACCGGGGCTGCGCTCTCGGTCGCGGCGAGTCTGCTGCAGATCGTGTCGCCAAACACGGGCTCCTGCATCCTTACTTTCATGTCCGGCGTGTGCACGTCGGGTCCGGGCACTGTGGTAGACGTGAGTCGCGAAAAGATGATCCGCGTGCACGCCGACATCCGCGACGAGACGGCGGCCGCCACGTACTGGAGCACCTCATGCGCATTCTACGAAAATCTGATGCACCGCATTGTCGCGCAGGGTCACTCTCTCAACTGCTTTGTTGCCTCCCTGGACCAGTTTGGCTTGGCTGAGATGAGAACATGCGTACAATCCTCCGGCGGTGTTGTGCTGAATGCGGAGTCGTGGCTCGAGGAGCCATTTCGCATCTCCCTTCACCAGTTCTTTGCACGCCGCGAGGATGGAACGCTCATGCTGGGACTGAACGCGACAATGGACGTCATCACGTCGCCAACGTGGAAGGTGCAAGGCGTCATTGGCCCCTGCGTCGGCACTGGCAAGATGTCCACGTCTGTGGCGGAGTATGAGATTGGACTGGGTGGTACCTGTCAGTGGACGACATGCCAGCTTGACTCGACCACCACCTTCGCCATCTATTACGACACGGCCAGCACGCAATCCGCGGAGGCGACTAGAAATCCACTTCGTTACACCCAAATTGTGACGAAGTACGAGATGGGGCAGGAGACGCACACGCGCGTCACGACGCTGACGTTGCGGCAGGCGCAGAACCCACCCATCCAAGACCTCGTTGCCGCCTTCGATCAGGAGACCGCTGCCGTTCTGCTGGCTCGCGAGGCGGTGCACAAAACCAGCAGTATGCCGCTCTTTGATGTGCTGCGTTGGCTGGACCGCACGGTGGTACGTCTCATCTCCCGCTTTGGCGAATACACGAAAGACCAGCCTGACTCGCTGCGGCTGCCGAAAGAGTTTGTGTACTTCCCAGCCTTCATGTACCACCTGCGCCGCTCCGGCTACCTGCAAATCTTCAATTCGAGCCCCGACGAGACGGCGTTCCTGCGCCTGCAGCTGCTCAAGTCCAACGTAGAAGACTCCATTGTGCAGATCCAGCCGACCCTCTACAGCTACCGGATGGATGCGGCGCCGCAGCCGGTGCCACTCGACAGCACAGCCATCCAGCCCGACAACGTTCTGCTGCTGGACACCTTCTTTGAGGTGCTCATTCACTACGGCTCCACCATTGCTGCGTGGAAGAAGGCAGGCTATGCAGAGCACGAGGACTATGCACACTTCAAGAAGTTTCTGGAGGTGCCGCTGGCCGATGCCCAAGTGCTCGTCGGCTCCCGCTACCCCACACCGCGTCTGATCGACGTGTGTCAGGACGACCCCGATGCGCGTATCTTGTACAACCGAATCAACCCTAGTCGCTCCTACGCATCCGCCGATGGTGGGGCCTACGGCTCGCACGAAGGCGAGCTCGTGTACACGGACGACGCCTCCTTGCAGGTGTTCATGCAGCACCTCAAGAAACTGGCGGTGGCACAGTAGTACAAAGCCATCTAGGTAATGCATGAGATGCCGTTAGTGCCCCAGTGCCGATCAGGCCCCTGCACTTTGGTGTGGTTGGGCTTGTTGTTCTCATTGCATTCTCTGGGTGTGTGCAGTAGTAGCGGCTGTTGGCGCCGTTCTGCGCGTGTGAGGCCGCTGTGTGAGTGCCCAGGAGTTAGCGGGGAGAGATGCCCATTAGCGACATTTCTTCCTCTTCGCACATTACCTCCTCCGTCTTAACCGGTATCGTCTTTTAGATATCTACTTTACTGATTGGGGAAGCTAGTCTCGGCGTCACTCTTTTCCTCGTCCTGGTTGGTGCTGTGATGGTGCGGAAAGAAGGGGAGAGGTGAGATCCGCGGCGAACAGTTGTGTGGTGGAAAAAGGTAGCAATGTATTTGTAGGTGGGTGCTTCGACGGCTCAAGTGTTCACCCGCTCGACCGCCCAGCCCCGCTCATTTTTTCTCTGTCGCCCTCCAACTCCTCCATGCTCCTCTCCCTTCCTCCCCCCTTCAGTCCCTTCCTTTTTCTTCCGCTCCCTTGTGACTCTGCAGGGAGTTTTTAGCCCCTCCCCTCTCCCCCACTCGTTTGCCTTGTGGCACATTGGCTAGTGCTGTTTGTCAATTTGTTCGGCTGTTCTGTGTCGTGTCTCCCCTCCCCCTCTACGTGGGGCCTCATCATCTTATCATCCCCATCAACCTTGCGCACTCCTGTAAGAGCAATATAACACCATGACTACCCCAGTGGAGAAGCAAAGGGGGGGGGGCAAGACAGCACACAGACTTGGTGACCCCTAAGTCTTTTCCTGCTTGTATCCGGTGTGTGTGTGTGTGTATTGCTCACGGCGTCTCTAAGAGGCGTGCAAACGACGCATCCCACGGCCTGCTACAATGGCAACGCCGCTTCTGGCGGATGCTGCATCCTCCTGTGCGGCGAAGAGGCAGAGAGAAACTCCCTGCCTCTGCCATTGACTCTCACCACCACCTGCCTCCGTCACCCGACCCTGACCCCTGAACCTTCCCGTCCTGCCCCCTCCCCCCCCCCCCGATCGGATTCGGCCGCTATCTCGCACCTGTGCAACTACACACCCAATCACTTCTCTGTCATGCCATCGTGTCTGTATCGAACATCCACATCATTCAGAAGCAGTTTTGCTCCCTGTACCACTACTCCCACCACCGCAACGCAACACTGTCATCGAAGCTCCCTGCATAGAGATATACGCAATGCTGGAGTTGCTGCTGCGGGGCTACTTAGTGTACCTCTCCTTTGTGCAGCCAGTTATCCACGGCGCGCAACTCTGCCACTCCACAGACCCCGATGCACTGCAGGTAGCAAATGTGACGCTGACGCTCATCTTTGCTTGGCTGCTGGAGGTGGCTGATGTACTGTTTCTCTCCTCGATTTTCGCGATGCGCTGGCTCTACCTGTGCACCCGCATTGTGCTAGCTCTGTACTTAGCAAATCATCGCTTTCTCGGTGCGGTGCAAATCTACCAAAGGCTATTTGCAAGCCTCGTCGACACCTACTTCCCTGTGATCGACTCCGTAGTCGTACGTCACATGCAGGTCATCGGCGACTCCGGGCTCATTCAGTACGGCGCACAAGTATCCGCCAGTCTGCTGCGGGGAATCACCACTATCGCTGAGATTGCCAAGGCATTGATAGAGTCCTCCACTACCGCGGTGCCTACTGCCCCGCTGTCCCGCTGCATGTCGCAGGAACGCCGTTGCAGAAAGGTGAGGGACGTCCGTATCTCTCCCCCTCTGCGCCCACCGCCGGCCGCCCGCACCATCTCACTGTACCGACCGTCACTCTTCTACGACGATAGTGACGAGAGGTAATTGCCGGCGCAGTGGCGCGTCAGCTAAACGCTAGTGCCGACCCCTCTTTCGAAAGTTGGCGGGTGGGGGTGACAGAGAGTACGAGGAGCCGAGCGTGGTAGCGCTGCACGCTGCTTTTCATGCCTCGGGGCCCTAAAATGGCAGTGAACCGTCCCCGCTGGCACTCAGGTCCATCTGATCGATTCAGCGTATCATCTCCCCCCACACACACATTCTCCTCCTCTCGCCCTTGCTTCCCTGCTCCACCAATCCACTGCGCTTGACTGATTGCTTACGTGTTTTTGACTGCGCCCGGCGTTGAAAAGTGATGAGATGCGGCCGAGACACAAATGGAGAGCGGGAAGGGCAACGACACGAGAAGAAAGAGAAAATGCTACAGAGACACGAGACGTACGAGCCCGTCTGCTCATCATCCCGCAAGGACCGTTTCCGCCCACTCGTCTGCTTTTGGAGAGACACAGCGTTTTCCCACGCTTTTCTGTTCACCCACTCAGAACTGCCGCCGTTGAGAGACTGCACACTGCACCCCCCTTTCCTCTCTGCACACCCCCTATTCGTTTGTCTTTCTTCTCTTCTGCCTCTCTTCGGTTTCTTTCTTTTTTTATTATTTGGTGTCGACAGCACTTCGCGCGTGACGTGGGCTACACTGTGTGCACGCTCACCGACACACACGCCGAAACGCAAGCATTCACGCCTATCGTAACGCGCCAACCTCGCACTGCTGCCGCTACTACTGCCCTCGCCCTCCTCAATCCCTTCATATCTTGGCTTCATATGCATTTTGTCTCTTGGCTCTGCAGCGTTGTATTTCAGCGGTGCGCAGCGACGGCGCGAGACAGCACATCACTAAAAGAGATAAAGAAGAGTGAAAGAGGCACCCGCTCTAGCATACATTTCCTTGACGAAATCATCAAAGAGTACATAGACGCGCTACCAAGAGTGCGCAACATACACGCCTAAACTCATCTACGCAGACATCGGAGAGCAATGTTGAGTAGCCGTGGGGTCATCACGACTAACGCGGCGCTTGTGGAGTGTGCCGCAGGGCAAAATACATCGGATAAGAACGTGTTCCTGCTGAGTGAGTTAGAGAAGGTCTGGGTGGCTGTGGCGGTAGTAGCGCGTCGCCTACTCCTCGACGGCAGCGCCGTGCAAATTGCACCGTTCGGCGCGCTTTGGACTCAGGAGTACATTCTGCTGCGCGACCGGCAACAAAACCCCTACAAAACGCGTAAGTTGTGCTTTGGCATCAACCTCAACTATGCAAATCGTTATGGTATTGACACCGGCAAAGTGCCTCTCGAACGACCTGGCGGGGAAGGCTATGTGCGAGTGAGCATGGCTGACATAGTATCAGTGTGCAGCGTGCCTGCGCGGACTGCCTCTGCGGCGCTCAAAGAGTTCTTTCTGTACCTCGGTGAGAAGCTTTCGCGCGACCGCGTGCTCCAGCTGTCGCTGCCGGGCGTCGCCACCATTTCCATAAAGAAGCAGAAGGTGGTTCTGAGCATGCATGAGGAGCTGCGCCTTGAGATGTACGAGATCGACAGCCGCAAGTGGCCTGGAGAGCTGCAGCGCGAAGGTTATGAGGTGCTGCAGACGCAGGTGGAGGCGGCAACCTCCTGCGCGCTCAGCTCGGCTGCCGCATCGCGTCCGTCAACGTCACACCTTTCGCGGGCGAGTTGGCGCTCCGCACCGGCGTCAACAGCAGGCGACGGCATCGACGCAAAGAGGCCAGTCTTTGTTGCTGCCTCGCCATCGGGTCGACTTTTTGACGATATCGCGCAGCACGAAGAGCAGCGCAGAAGAGCGGCCCAATCGGTTGCAGCCGCAGAGAGAGAGATGCGCCGCCGCCAGGAGGACCTGAACCAACGTATTGAGCGCTATGCCGGATATGGATACCAGGATGACCCGGTTGAAAACGAGGTGTACTACACCGAGAGGGCCGGTAAAGACGACTTGGACTACACGCACCCGTCGTCAGAGGAGGTGAAAGGGGATGGCGCCGATGACGGACTACGACGCGTTGGCCGACCACCACCGAGTGCGTCCGGGGAGTCCATCTACAACATCATCGATCGGTCGGACCCTCGGAACACTGCAGCGATCCCCCATCAATCCCGCCAGTACGGGCAGCACTACCCCCAGTCGTCCTCTTGGGCATCCTCGCACCATGAAGTGGCAGCCAAGGACGACCCTGACGTGGAGGTCATAGAAATCTTCGATGACTCCAGCATGGTTGAGCAGCCCACCACGACACTAGATAAGCGCCCCATCGCTCCCAAGAACGCGGAACTAGAGCGTATTCTGCGAGAGGAGGAACCTTTTAGCCGACCCATACCCCACCGCACATACCACGAGTCAAGTGCGGCACGGGACCTGATATACTCTCAGCCGTACGAGGCGCCATCACGCAGAGCGAGGTCAGCGGCAGTAGCGGGGCCATCGCCAGCGACACATGAAAAGCACACCGCGAACATAGACACTAGCACGCAGACCATCGCCTTCACAGAGACCACAAAGTCCGGACAGATCCATGAGGGTGTACTTCGATTTGGGCGCAAGCGGTTTGATGCGAACCAGTACGACAGTGATCACATTGGAAGTCTCCTTCAATACCGCGAGTATTGAGGTACACGTGGCGGCTATTCACAGACAGAGTATCAGTGACGTAATACCGCCACTTTTGCGAGCGGCTCTGAGGAAGGCAGACGTGCCACGCGATGGGTTTACGTGCAACTAAAGTTGAGGTAATTTACCTTTCTGTCCCGCCTTCCTCTTATCACGGTATGCTCGCTGTGCATGCCGTACCCTTTCTCTCTGTGTGTGTGGGGGGGAGGTGTCTGTGTGTGGTTGGGCCTGAGGCTCACGTGCTTGTGTATCTTCCTTCATACTTCTTTGGCGCTAGAGGTGGATACGGTGCACCGCACTTTACACCGCATTCGCTAAACGAGTAGCAGACAGATCAGCCCATTTGAACTGACATGCGTACTAACTTCCAAGCCTCTCTCTCTCTCTCTCGCACAGACCGAAAGGCCAAAAATGCCATGTCCTCCTCCACTAACCCTCTCCCCACTGGTCATTTGTCACGGGGTCCTTATCGTGCATCTACTGCTGTGACTAACTGTCTCCCCACTGCTCCCCCACCCTCGCCTTCCCTCTTGCCCAAACCTTCTGTAATTCTCCTTTGCTTTAGCAAGTTCGCCTGTACCTTACACTATACGTACATGGTTGAGACTGCACACAGGATTTCGTGGTGCGTGCTTGATAGGTTGAAGCGCAGTGAGGAGTCAAGAAAAAAAGCTCAGTTCACACTACTTGCTCAAGCTGTGCGGTATCCAATCACTCCTCCGCGAGCCGCTTAGGAGCCATAAGTCAACCCACTGCTTCGACTGCCTTCATCGAATGTGTACTGGAGCAGCAGCAGTGTGTGTCAGTAGAAAAACACAGCGTTGACAACTGCACAACTCTCTCACACGCGCCCGCACACCCATCCAGGCATCTTCAGACATGTTGGGTGTTCAGTTTATGATTGCAGTTATTAGATGCTTTTCCGATCGCGCCGAAGCCGCTCAAGCACCGAAGGACTAAGCCCATCCCATGTTGCCTCTCCTTCCAATGAGCGACCCAGCTCCGCCCCGGTGGCTGGGATGGTGCCGCTCCAACCCAACACCAGCGCCCCTATCCTTCCCATCAGTGGCCCAGTCGGCGGACTGCACAGCGTGGAGGATCGTCTGCGCATTGTGAAGCGCAACCGCACCCGTTATGATGACCTAGCACGCACACCACTGTCGCCGCGTTTACAGGAGGCGCTCAGCATCACCTCAGGCTCCTCTTATCCAGAGGTGAAGGCTTCAACCTCGGTGACTGCCGGCACGGCACCCCCCTGCGCCGCGTACCCGACCTTCAATATGTCTCGCCTACCCAAGCATGAGCAACACGTGATGGACGCAATGGTGCATGAGCTCACCGAAGTCTTGTTCTTTGCTTCATCGTGAGCAAGTGAAAACAAATGGCAGATAGGAAAAAAGCACGGCGCCGGGGTACACGTACGAGACGGCACGAAAAAGCGCAGCAGCTTTTGACTGGGGCTCAGGTGCCGACATTCTCTGCCGCGATCCAATTCACCATTCCCCCAGCACTGCTTCTCCTCCTTTATGATGCCCAGGACTCCTTGCTAAAGGTGACCTTAGCCATGAGAACGCGAATCATCACGTCTGTACCTGTGCTGTGTATTTGTGCTTCTCACGTGCCCGAAAATAGAACGAGCGACATGTGGGGAACAAAGCCGATGCGGCGACGCCACCCTTTTCGTTCTCATCCTGCGCCCCTTCTTTTCACCTTCGACACCGACTCCAACGCCCTGCCTTGCCTTACATAGCAGAGGACCAGAAGAACAAACTGACATGTGGGACGGAAAGAAACATGGACCCCCAGCGCCATCCCCTCTTCTCTCCAAACCACCGTACTCTCACTACTCGTTCTCTTCTGCTTTTTCCATCTCTTTAACGTACTGTCTGGTATCTGCTTCTCCCTTGCCACCCCTCCCCCTCCCCCCCCCGCCTCCCACACACACACACAGCAGCAGCAGCTACGTACCTGGCACTGTACAAGCTTTGGTGAGAAAGTATTAGCACCCTCCCCTGTGCTACACGTGGTACTGTGCACTTGCCTTGTCTTTCCTTTTCCACGTTATCTCTTGTGTCTTCATCGGTTCCGTGGTTGTGCTTCTCCTTGACACGCAGCCCAAGTGTCCTCTTTTTATGTTACCTCCTCGTAGAAACGTGAGACCATGCCGCAGAACGAGTACATCGAGCAGGCGCAAAAGCGCTACGGTCGCCGCCTCGACCATGTCGAGCGCACCCGCAAGCGCGAGGCCCGCAAGGCCCACACGGACGCCAACTACCTGAAGCGGGTGCGTGGTATGAAGGCCAAGCTGGCGCAGAAGGCCCGCTACGCGGAAAAGGCAGAAATCCGCAAGAAGATCCGTGAGCACGAGGAGAAGCAGACGACGGAGCGGGTGAAGGACAAGGGACCCAAGAATGCCCTGCCCAGCTTCCTGATGGACCGTAGCGAGGCCGACCGCGCCAAGGTGCTGTCGAACTCCCTGAAACAAAAGAGGAAGGAGAAGGCCGGCAAGTGGGCCGTGCCGATCGAGAAGGTCAAGACGGTGTCGGAGGATGAGATGCTCAAGGCCGTCACCTCTGGCAAGCGCGGCAAGAAGTCGTGGAAGCGCTTAGTGAACAAGGTGACATTTGTTGGGGAGACCTTCACCCGCCGCATGCCGAAGATGGAGCGCTTCATCCGACCCATGGCGCTGCGCTTCAAGAAGGCCCACGTCACCCACCCGGAGCTGAAGGCCACCTTCTGCCTTCCCATCATCGCCGTCAAGAAGAATCCGCAGGGCAGGATGTACACCGGCCTTGGCGTCATCACGAAGGGCTCCGTAATTGAGGTGAACGTGTCCGAGTTAGGTCTGGTGACGCCGTCGGGTAAGGTGGTATGGGGCAAATACGCGCAGGTGACGAACAACCCAGAGAACGACGGCTGCATCAATGCGGTGCTGCTTGTCTGAGTTACTTGTCACAAGCGGGGAGGAGCATGAGTGCTGTGCCCCACCAGGGTGAGGGAGGAAACCCTGGAAAGGAACGAAACGAAGACAGCAACAATGTGAAAATATGTGCTTCTCGCTCAGACGCTAACCCTCTACGTGCTCTCTCACATACTGCTCTCACAAGTCTTTTTTTTTGCCTTTTGCCCTTTAGAATGAATGTGCTGCTGGTGGTGATTTGAGTCCTCATTGCCGTTACGACTCCCCTGTGTGAGCGGCTCACAGCCTGTGCATAAGTGGATGGCGTGGAGAGTGACTGTCCTGTCTTTTGAGTCGTGTTTTTTGAAAGGAAAAGGCACGGACGGTGGCAGAAGCAAAAATAAAAGACGCGAGGTCCATAAAGTGACGTGGCGTGTATGTGCGTGTAAAGGTCTAGAGGGATACACTTTGGGGGTTATGCCCTGATGGGTGTTGGCGAAGTGCAACAGCGGACGAAGCAGGTATGACACCAGTGTAGATACCTCCGCTTGTGTTTGGTCCTTTTTTGTGTGTGTCGGTGCTTGTTTGGGTTTCTTTTTCCTTAACATCTTTCGAGTAACACTCGCATCCTTACTTTTGGGCGTTCTTTTTCCTTGCCGTTTTGTTTTTCCTTCGATTGGCGTGTGTGTGTGTGTGTGTGTCTTTGTATAAGCATGGGTGGGTGCGTGCCTGCCTGCGTCATTTTTCCCTCTGCGTTTCCCTCCTGTGTAGGGGCGTGACTGTGCTCCTACTCGGCTTCGCAGCCGTGTCGGTCAGTTTTGTGTAAGTGCATGTAACGGTGCTTCTACGTGGGAAGATGGTGTGTACACTCACCGAATGGAATGAAAACACTATGCACAGCCAGACAAGAGTGGGAGGGTGTGCTTGGCGCGTTATTGGTGGCAAGTTCGGCTCTCTCGCGCTTTTTCGTGCTTCCCTCTCCGCTCTCCCCCCCCCTCCAACTTGTAATACCTTGGAGACCTTGTCGAAGTTGCCTCCCGTTGTGCGTTCTCTAGTTGGCTTGGTGCCCTGCTCTGTTGTGACGGTTGACGTGACCTATATGATGGGCTACGAAACTGCCGCCATCCACACACACACACACCCGTGCTGTAATTTCGATGGACTACGTCTCTCCCTTCCACGTTGCTGCCATCGCATACACTTCTCTGTCACCTTTCACTCTCACGCATCATCTAAACCATAACAACACACGTAGACGTGCACGGGCATTCCTACCTACCTACAGGTATCAAACACTTGAGCGTTGGCAGTGCTTGTAGGCTCTGTGGGTTCTCATCTCCCAACTGTGCCGCCCAGATCGCACTGTTTATATCAACCTCGATCACATAATTTCCTTCTCTTCCCGCTCGGGTCTCTACCTGATCAAGGCTAACGTCTCTCCTCTCTCCTGCAGCTGCGAGTCGGTGTTGAGAACACTAACTGTGGAATTCTCCTGTTGAAGTGCAGATCCTCAGCGGCGTCATGTCCGGGCTCATCAGTGACGCCATCGCTGCCGAGGATGCCAACAAATGGTACACCTCCTATGAGTTTTATCCCCCTCGCAGTGAGAAGGCGGAGGAGAACTTTATGAAGGTGCAAATCCCCAATTTTATGCGACAGTCGCCAGTCTTCCTCGACCTGACGTGGGGCGCTGGTGGTCGCACGAGTGAAACCACGATGCGCCTCTGTAAGGACCTCCAGAATGCATACCCTGACACACCCATCAATATGCATATCACGTGCACCAACATGTCGCATGATCTCATCAAGGAGACGCTTGACTTCGCAAAGGAGCATGGCATTCGCAACATCCTCGCTCTCCGTGGAGACCCGCCTCGTGGTGATGAGTTCCAGTCCAACCCGGAAGGCTTTACGTGCGCGAGAGATCTTGTGCGCTACATTCACGCCACATACGGCGACTACTTTTGCGTGTCGGTCGCCGGCTACCCCGAGGGCCACCCGAGCCGTATCGCCGAGGACGGCACCATCTTGGATGAGGACCACCAGAAGGAGCTGGAGTACCTCAAGGAGAAGGTAGACGCTGGTGCCAGCGTTGTCATCACGCAGCTCTTCTACGATGCCTCCCTGTACGTGAAGTTTGTGAAGGACTGCCGGGAGATGGGCATTACGGTCCCCATTATCGCCGGACTTCTTCCCATCACGACCTACGCCGGGTTCACGCGGATGGTGTCGCTGTGTAAGACGAGAGTTCCCGGTGATGTGAAGAAGCGGGTAGAGGAGCTCAAGGAGAACCCCGAGGCTCTCAAGGAGTACGGCGTGGAGCAGTGTGTGCAGATGATTGAGCGCATTCGCGCCTCTGGGCTCGACTACCACCACCTTCACTTCTACACGCTCAACAGCAGTGCGCAGACGTTCCAAGTCCTAAAGCGGCTAAATGCGCTGGTGGAATGACATGCGCCTCGCCAAAGGGAGTCCCATCCTATTCCCCCCTTCTCCTATCCCTCGTCCGGTCGCCAGCCAGTGTCCTGCGTACCCGATCCCATGCATAAATGCGGCTTTTCCCATAGAAGCCGAGACAAGGGGAAACAGCTGAAAGCGCTCACACTGACTGCGACATGTGTTGTCTGCACTTTAGAGAAGGGTGAGGGGCTTCCCCCCTTCTCCCACGACTCTTTGCTTATCCGTGTTTTTGTTTTTCCTTTTGGATTCATTTTAGACTAATGATGTGCTGAACTGTTAGTGTCTAGCGGTGCGTTTGTGATTGCCCTATCGTTTTCTTTGCCGTCGTCATTTGCCTGCTTTGGGTAACCGCTCAGGCGCATGGATGCGTGCTGAAATGTTGGTTGGCACCTTTAACTCGCATGCCCACTCTCAAACAGACAGGCACATGCACACGTTTCGGTTCGTGTGAAATTCTTCACGTTACTGATCGCCACTCCTGTGGGTTTGTGTTTTGTTTTTTTCTCCTTTCGTCTTTCCTTCTGCTTTTTCGTTTTCTTTCGCTGCTCCCCTCCCCCTCTCGCCATCCCCATATGGTGTGGAAGCGACTGCGTCTTGTTACGTCAACGACCTTTTTTTTCTCTTTTTTTTTCCGTCGCCATGGCGGCGTCGAGCACGCGCACAGGCATCTTCGTCCGCTACACACGACCCCCCCCCTCTCGCCACACCTCCTCGCGGTGCTCTCGCACAGAGGTGGGTATCCTCACTCCTCTTTTCATGCTGCGCGCGCAGTGGACGGGTAACAGTTGCTGCGTCGACCAGTTTCCGTGTATTCTGTATCCTCGCACACCCGAGGAAGTGTCTCTGTCAGCAGACTGAGTGTGCTTGCCCCTGCCTCTTGCTCGTTCTATGTTTCATAGCCATTGCACGTTAACAGCGGAAGCAAAGTCAGCGCAGCAAAAAAGCCTTTACTCCTCCTTCACTAAGTCGTACGAACTATCCACAGGTCGATGCAACCGCTCGTCACGTGAGTACCCACCTGCGACACAACAAACCCTCGCGATGACATTCGCACAACCGCGGCGTTCGTTGTATGCTTTTCGCGTTGTCTTGTTGCCCTACCCCTCCACACATTGGCAGAGGCGTTCCAACACGCATCTATCCGCTGTCGCTCGACGTTCTCCCCCTCACGTACACTCTCCCTCTCTCCCTCATGCGGAGATAAACATCAACCCATCAGGCGCGCTGCCCGACAGAAGCCAGCGCAACGGTACAAGCAAGGCGACAAAACAACCGACCAACAAAAATACACCAGCAGCACAAGTCGGAAGAATAGAAAAAAATGAGCATCCGCGAGAAGACAGTGTACAATGCGCTGCCCAAGCTTCCAGGTTTCTCGTTCGCAGAGCTGCAGCACCCTGTAACGCATGGCCGTCGACAGTACTGCACCATCGACGATAAAGGCACGCGGACCGTGAAGAATGCGGCGGCGCTCGACGGCTCCGCTATAGCCACTGCCTCGGCACCTGATGGGTGTGGTATCCCGATTCGCATCATTCTCCAGCACTTCCCATCGTGGCGAACGCTAGATGACAAGGTGCTGCGCTTCTTCGCCTACTACACGGAAGATGTGGTGGCAAGCAGCATCGAGACATGGCGAGTGCGCAAGGTGAAGTTACACTATTTTCTTGCTGACGGATCGCTGGGCATTGTGGAGACGCCGGCGGTGGCGAACAGCGGTCTGCAGAAGGGCACTATCGTGTCGCGCTTCAGACCAGACGGGGTGGATGTGTTCCGGCTCTGCATCGGTGCCTCCATTCCGTGCCGCGGGTTGGTATGCAAGCTTGTCGACTGCGACGCTTTTACGCGCGAGTTTTTCGAGGTCATGGGAATGCCACAACCCGAGCCGCTCGGGTACCCGCAAGACGACTTCGAGGCCCGTGCCATGTGCCGCCCCGACAAGATGGATGAGCAGCACATTGAAATGAGGCGCGTGATTGAGGTACAGGCGGCAACACGTGCGGGCACTCATGCCAGCCTCCTTACTCCCGCAGAGCGAGCAAAGGCGCGCGACTTCTATGAATACGACCGCAACGTGCTGCGCTTCTACGCCGTCTGGGAAAAGAGGAAGTTTCGCATCTACTTCTATCTGGCGGATGGCAGCATTGCCGTGCTCTTCGACAAGGCAGAGAACGATGGCCGCGACCCGTACCCGGTCTTCGTGCGCCGCCGCCGCATCCCGAAAGAGGCGCGTGCGGTGCTTCTCTCCTCCGAAACGCTCAACCGCCCGCAGGGTCCAGTACCGGCGTGCCTTGCAGCGGAGGATCTTCGCACCGGCACATCGGTGGACATCTTCACAAGGCCCTTCTTCATCTACGATTGCGACGAGCACACACGGGCGTACATGGAGGCGCGAAACATCCCCCAGCCGGCCGTCCCCGCGCCACCCTGCGAAGAAGACGAAATCACGGTGGGCAAGCGTCGACCACGGCTGGCCAAGGAGGCACGCAATGCTGCCGGTGACTCGGGCAAGCGCTTCGGTGCTTCGACGATGGTGTTTGACGATTCTGCTGCGGGAAAGGACGCGGTGAAGATGACCCGCTACGCGCACGATGTCTTCCGCTTCAGTGCCGAGCTGGCTCAGTCGTCGGAAGAGAACGAGGGACGTCGGTTCATGATCTGCTACTACCTCGCAGACGACACCGTGTCCGTGTACGAACTGCCGGTGCGCAACAGCGGCCACCTCGGTGGGAAGATTTTTGCGCGCCGTGCCGTGGAGAACGTGAAGGATCCCACGCTGCTGAAGGTGGGCACCACCATTCGCCTAGACGGCGTTGACTACCTCCTCAAAGAGATGGATGAGCGGACGAAGCGGTACCTCGAGATGGGAATGCCTAACATGGAGGAGGCCTACTTTCGCACTCAGGAAATTCTCGGCATAGTGGCGTCGTACCTGCAGCAGCAGTTTTCCCGCATAACCGATGCCTTCCGTCACTACGCCTCATCGTCGACGCAAGGGCTGACGCGAGAGAACGTGGGCGAGATACTGAGTGACGCCGGCGTACATGCGACGGACGCGGAGCTGACCAACGTAATGGAGCGCGCCGACGGCGACAAGGATGGGTGGGTGTCACTAGCTGATTTCACGGAGCAACTCATGCAGCAGCAGTTTATTTCTACCTTCAAGCCGCGCGAGTCGCAGAGGGAGTGGGGCGACATCCGCAACGGCGTGACGGTGCAGCGGGGGCCAGTGCAGAGCGTAATGATGCTGGCGAAGAAGGCCGATGCCAAGGCGCAGGCGGACGCTGCCCTGCAGCGCTTCCTTACACTCATCGAGGCACGCCGCACGCTCGCCATCCGATCCTTCCGCAGCGCCTCCCAGTCTGCGTACGACGGTAACCTGGACATGTCTGAGTTTCAGAACTGCGTGAAGGATCGCCTCAAGACACCTATGACAGACGACGAGATTGGGGCGCTGCTCTACAAGTTCTACTACACCCCAGGGCTGAACGACTGGACGGCGAGGCGACTTTCAGTGCAAGAGATTCAGCGTATTCTTCTCCTGTGAGGGACAGCGGGACGCTCCGCTCAACACAAGTGCTCCAGCTGGTGAATGGGCACCGCTGCCGGATGTACACTAACGCCACTGCATGGTTTCAGTAGTGCACGGTTGCTTGGCTTTGCTTTTCAGTCGAGCGACTCTCCTACTTTTTTGGTCTCTCTTTGCGCTTGCACATGAGTTGCGGGGTAGTTGCGCGATCTCACAGTTGTGCCATGCTACTCTTGCGGCTGGCGCCGTTGATTGGTTCGCGCAACGGCCACCATGTACAATGTTGCTTTCTCTCCCTCTATGGAGGAATGCAGGCCTGTTGGTGTTGCTATCGGTGTGTTTGCATGTCTATTAGAATGCCTTTGTTTTTCTTTGCTGGGACGAAATCGAACTCTATGGCCCACCAATGTAGCACTCCCCCTTCCCTCCCCATCCCCCACCCCTCCCGACAGCGCCATGAGGCATCGATCCTTTGCCTTGAGCGCCACCAGTTCCTTAATCCTCCGGTAAGTATATTACTCACCACAGATGCACAGACGCAAGAGCAACCGCTTCCAGTGTGCCCTTTCGTTTCCTGCACACCCCACCTCATTCCTCAGTCGTATTGGCCATCGCACTCCTCATACTCTTGCGCACACCTAATCTCCAGTTTATGCGGGTGTTGTCATCTCTCCCCCCACCCTCTCCCTTTCGCTCACACACAGCATAGTTCAGCGTAGGCAAGCATCTGAAGCACGGCCTTTCTCAGAGAAGAATCATACGCGGGGTTCGTTGTTCCCGATCGCCATTTCCTTCACATCACCGGCTCTCATCACTCGCAACTCTTTTCCAAACGCACCTCCTAAAACGTTGAGTGTAACAGTGGTAATTAAATATTTAATTTGCCTTCTCACTCGACTTCTTTGCTTGATTTGGAGCAAGTTTTGTTGAGCTCGTGTGCTTGGAGGTTGGGCGTGCTCGCTGCCATCCGCTTTTTCGTTTCGTCTGGTCTCGTTCCTCAGCGTCTGCGCACTGATCTCCGCAAACACCCTCCGCTCCCCCCTCCCCATACACACACCTTTTAGGTACCGCCACGATGTCGAGCACTGCTGCTCACCTGCAGAAAATCACGGGGCTCAAGGAGGACCGCGCCAAGGAGTGCTTTCACGCCTTCGGTAGCTACCCCGCCGCCCTCGCGTCGTTCGCGCAGTCGTTTTCTTCCATTCCGATTGACTTCTTCGAGGATGCGAAGGTGGCCCTCACAAATACGAACAAGATCAACGATGAGCTGCGCGTCATTTTTCGCAAAGCGCGAGAGTTGAAGGCCAAGTCAGGCAAGTCGGACGCGGAAGTGTGGAAGATGTTTTCGGCAGAGCAAGAGGCGCTGTCAGTGACCGCGACGCCGACGATTCAGAGTTCAGTGCTGGGGGAGGCACCAGCGTCACAGAAGAGCATCTTCAGCTCTCCCTCTGCGGCCAATCCGTTGTCGACCGACTCAAGCGCCGCGTTCCCTTCCAGCTTTCCCACTGCTGCCGGAGCCTCGGTGTTCGGGTTCGGGACATCTGCACCGAAGTCGACGCCGACAACTCAGGGCTCGGTGCTGGGGGAGGCACCAGCGACGCAGAAGAGCATCTTCAGCTCTCCCTCTGCGGTCACTCCGTCGACAGCCGGTGCAAGCACCTTCGGCTTTGGTGCTGCAGCTTCCACAAAGACCACGCCAACGCCCAGCGCAAAGCAAGTGTTCGGCCTCGGCAACGTAGCCACGACAACCCCGACGTCCGCCCTTGGTGAGGCAGTACCGGTTTCGTTCGGCTTCGGCAAGACTGCTGAGACGAGCGTCACGACGGCTACAGGTCCGGCAGTGTCCAGCTTTGGTTCGACTGTCGAGGCAGCCACTGCCGACCACGCGTCAGAGAAGAAGCCCGTGAAGTACTGTGAGCCGACACATTTCACCGGCCCCTACTTTGACATGCCCCTCTTCTGGCAGCTAGAGGTTGTGGAGCGGGCGCCGCTGCTGAACCTGAACAACGGATTTCTGGAGGCGCACAAAGAGGAGCTGCGGCCGCGACTGGAAAAGTGGGTGGCGAAGGCCGCGTTCTACCGCAAGCCTGTGCAGTACGTGCAGATCGAAGACGAGGATGAGGATGTGGTGCGCGTCATTATCAAGGATGCAGACCGTACCTTCTTTCATCCAGACCACCGCCGTAAGATGGTGGCATTCCTGAACGCTATGTACCACGAGTTCCACGCGTACGGCCAGGCCATGAGCTACCTTGCTGGCTTGTGCATGCTTGTGCTGACCGAGGTCGAGACGGCGGCTGTGATCCGGTTTGTCGCGACGGAGTACCTGAAGGGACACTGGGCAGCGGAGGCGGTGGGCTTCGCCACGAGTGCGTGGGTGGTGGAGTACTTTATGCAGAAAAAGCAGCCCGAGGTAGCGAAGCATCTGGCAAAGCTCAATTTCTGGCCAGACACATATCTGCAGAAGATCTTAACAGGTTTGTGCATTCACGTGCTGCAGTTCAACGAACTCTTTAGCTTCTTGGATGCCTTTATGCAAGGAGGCATGCGGTTTCTCATCCGCTTCTGCCTCGCCATTGTCGAACACTTCCGCACCGAACTGCTCGCCATCAAGGACTCCACCGAGGCGAATGAGCTGTACGAGCTGATGCGACTGGATCATCGCGTCGCTGACCACGAGGATGTCCTCGCCATCCTTCAGCGGGCACCGTCCATTGACCTCGGCGAGGATGGGGACAGCGTCGACCTCATCCGCAGCCAGGTCTACGAGAAGCGCATTGCTCCTCGCCTGCAGCGGGCGCCGAAGACAGAGACGTTTGAGCCGTGCGAAATCTGCGACAAGAAGCGACCGAAGTGGTGGAACGAAGGCCTCGGTGCGGTGTGTGATGACTGCAAGGCCATCCACCCAGGCATCGAGTTCGAAAAGTACTGAAGACTCTGAAAACAGAAAAAAGGGATGGGGAAAGAGGAGCTCTTTGATCGAATAGTTTTTTAAGCCTCTAAGAGCGGCTTAGCCTTCTGCCGCGGTTTGTCGTGCTGGCACTTCCTATCAACTTTTTGGTTTCTTCCCCCCCCCCTCCCCAAAGGGGGGTCCATATGTCGAGTCCTCACCGCGTCTGCATATCGCAATCGTTGCAACTCCTCTTTGCCACGCCGCGCATGCAAACGGCAAAAGAAGAGAATGGAGAGCGCTACAACATCTGTGCGCTCCGCACGCCTAGGTGCAAAATGGGAAGATATGCAAGGCACTGCGTCGACCATGATATGAGTCTCTCCAACAATCTCTCTTTGTATGTGTGTGCGTGTGTGTGTGTGTGTTGTTTTCGTGGTGTACATGCGCATCACCGTGGGTAAGAGCAGCGCTCCTGTCCTTTTCCTCAATGTCAAACACAGTGCCAAGTGGACAGGTCCGCTGAAGCGGTTGACTCACGTGAAATGGATGTCTCACGCATCTACGCTGCATCTCACTTTTTCTGCGTTTTTTTTTTCTTTTTGTTTCATCTTCTTTGCGTTCCTTTCAGCCACTCGCGCGGTACCCACTGCAGTAGCCCAGTCGCACCGGTAACGTCAGGGATGTGGAATTGACGTGTTCCTCTCCTTTTCCCTCAACTCCTTTTTCCGCGTTCTTTAGTCTCTTGGACGTTTTTGCGTCCGCTAGATCACCATGCGCCGTGCGTTGCTGAACTCGGCGCGCGAGAAGCGAGCGGTGCCCCACCCCCGCGACCGCTCGGTGCGGCAGCTGGAAAAGAAGGAGAAGCGCGCAATCCGATTAGATGCGCAGAAGACCAGGCTCAAGACGGAGAAAATGCTACAGTTGATGCGGTTTTTCTGGTTCCGGGAGCAGTGCATTACCCTCGGCTACACCACCGCTGCCGTCCCGGACGAGACGGTCGCGCAGCTCGTGCAGCTATACGTGGGTCGCAACAAGGAGGAGATGTCGGCGCTGCAAATGCAGCGCAACCCACCGGTCGGCCGCATTAAGGCTCTTGAAGCAACCCTGCAAGTCGAGGAGGATGAGCTGCATTCAGCGAAGGGACTCCGAGTGCCGAACATGACAGATGCCCATGACGTCGAGATATTGACAGAGATATGGGACGGGACGCAGGAGACCGTGACGGTGGTGCCAGTGACCGGCTTTTCGATGCAGCACCGCACGCCACCGACGAAAGAGGCACTCGAGGAGCTGTTGCAGCGCCTGCGGCCGGTGGCGGAGATCCGCAAGGAGGCGCCCGTGAAGCTGCCGAAGGGAGTTATCAAGTTTCATGCCGTGCAGCCGTGCAACAAAGTGTCAGTCAAGAAGACGGAGGACACCGCCGTGAGTGTCAGGTTGCGCGTGAAAGCGCGCGAAGAGGCAAAGCAACAGAAGCGGCTCACGGAGCAGCGCCGCGCTGCAATGGCGAGGCGTCGTGGTGTGCCTACGGAGGATTACGCCAAAGTGCGCGGAGAGCCGACGTGGAAAGAGTAGTCCTGTAACAACGTGTAAGCGAAGCGCGGGAGCCCCCCACCCGTCGCAGCTGCCGCAACAGCGTATAACAGCAACCGAAGAAAAAGACACGAGTCCATTAGAGATATAGAGGAAAATGATGGGAACCCTCTGGGGTTTTTCCGTTTTGGGGCGCGCCACGCGTGCACTTCTTTATGCGCGCACGCCCTGGTGGCGGGGAAAAATGGAAGCCAAACGCAGCCAACCACATCCGGCCCAGCTCCGCCATTCCCTTTTCCCGACGCTTTGGAAAAAGAAGAGGGTCGTTACGGGAATTGAACCCGTGACCTCCTGTACCCAAAACAGGAATCATACCACTAGACCAAACGACCGTGCTACGCAAAGCTGCAGATTCGAGAAGACGACTTACGTTGGCGGGCTGACGCTCCGCACGCCACAGCAGCAGCACCGTAGCGCAGTGGAAGCGCGATGGGCTCATAACCCATAGGTCGTTGGATCGAAACCAATCGGTGCTATTTTTTTCACCGCTCTTTCAAGAAAACCTGCCGCATGCACCACGAATGCCACAGCCGAGCATTCAAGGTGAGATGGTCGAGTGGTCTAAGACGTTGGATTAAGGTTCCAATCCTTTCGAGGGCGTGGGTTCAAACCCCACTCTCATCACTTTTTGGGGGACCCAATACACGGAAAGCCGATGGAAGCGTTTTGACTGCTATGCGCCATCCTCGAGTTTTACGAACCACCACTAACAGAGTCCCTCTCTGCTTGACTTCACATCTCGGACAGGAATAGGGCGTCCTCACCCCCTGAAAGGGCGATGTGACGCCGATACTGAATCTCTCTCCATCCATATTCCCCCTCATCTCCCGCCAGTTGGATCTCTCGCCTTTTTCTGTCACAGGCTCTCCCTCAGTGACGCACACAAAAAATGAATTCCACATCTCTGCGCGCTTTTACACAGCCTTCGCGATCCGCATACGCACGCGAATATGCAAACACTATCGATGGCTCTTTCTTGATGCGTTTTCGGCATGGGGCTTCGCCAACGGCGCCAAAGGTGCGCCGGCTCCACTGGCAATCAAGTAGGGTATAGTACGCCCGAGCCAGGACGAGAGTTTTCGCCACGAATGAGAGCGACCAGCGGTTTGGAGTGATGGGCGTCACCAAGGAGGAGCCCCACGCTGGCCGCATCGCCCCCTCGGCGATTATCATTTCGGAGATGCGCTCGCCCGAGGCCTGCTCCTGGACGTGCTACCCATGTCCGGTTACGCCCGTGTGACGCACTTGCTCACCCGCCTCATGGACACTGTTCCCGTTTAGCCGCGGAACCAGGCCTTTCCGACAGAGACACCGCTCTTGCGCCTATGCGTTAAGGACACGACGTAGCGGCAGCAGATGTCCGCCGGCCTCAATTCCCTGGTTGCCGACCTTGGCAACCAGCACCCAGGAGGCAGCCGACGCCACCGCCGCCCTGAATGGCAGTATATCAGGGCTGGCGGGGGCGCTGGCTCAGGCGCAGGTGGCAGTCACCGAAACCGCCTCCAACGCGCGAGGGGTCGTATCGGACGCCGGGAATCACGACGACCTCCGCTTGGCAACGCTGAAGTTGCAGCACGAGACACCGCCAGTGACCGCGCAGAAGACAGCACAGGAAGTCAAGGCACACCCCTCGCCGACTCGGTGCGCCGGGGTCTGGGGATGCGCTGGACTTCGAAGCAGTACGAGTCGCTTTGGAGTCGTTATCACCACCGCAAATCGAAAGCGCGATCTCCCCTTATGACGGGTCTGGCGGCAGCGCTATTTGTAAACAACCTCGCTGGTGCGCCGACAATCAAGGTGAGACGCGCCAGTCAGCTGCTGAATCTCTTCAAGTGAGCGGGTCATCCCTCCGCCGCGCTTCAGACATACGCACGTCGCGGCGCAGGTGGGAGCAGGCCTCCCCTGTTGTACCTTGTCGGGGTGCTGGCGTGACACGTAACGAGCACCGTGAATTTAACCTTTGTGAGCCCTGCTACCTGCAGGACGTCCACAGAGTAGCGTGCCTCATCGGGACTGAGAGCCTGACAGCACTGCTATAACAGCACAAAACGTGGGCGGTGTTCAAGGCTCCCGAGAACATACTGGAGTCCGGCCGCCCCATTCCGCCGCATCGGAAAAGATGTGCACGACACGAAGTATTTGATGGAGTCTGGGCAGAAAAGCGACTCCGCTGCGATGGCGTGGAACCTGCGAGCGATGTCTCCCACGCGAACCTCTGCTCGGTTTTCTGAGTTGTCGAAGGGGAACAGACATGTGATCAGCTGCGCTTCATTCTCTGACCGCTCGCTCTGAATGACTAGGTGGCAGCGAAAGGCCATGGGGCCCACGCAGCCCCCTCCGGACACTTCATAGGACGTTACCCTTGCACTGTGGAGTGCAGCGCGTGATGTGGCTTCTTCTTCTCCACACTCACACCTGGCCCATCGTTATCGCAACCGCCCCCGTTCCGCTAACTTGTACGGCCACGCTTGGCAGGTGCGCACCCTACCGATGAGTTTGTGACTGAGTCCTGAGATCATGGATATCCTCGCTTCCACTCTTGGAGGCCATCGCAATTTTTGCGCGGATGCATGGGTGGAACCGGCTGTGGAGGCGACTGCTTGGATCGACAAATTGGGGTGGAGCGGCCAGCGTGAGGCGGCTGGAGATTTTCTCGCCGCCTTTCAGTGGCGCGCGCGACACGCCAAGGCTTCCTTGAACAACACTGAGACAACACCGCCAGGCTCGTACACCTTTGCAGGGGTGCAGTTTGACCACCGAACACACCACCTTCGCCCTCAGCGCCAAGGCAAACGAGCACCTAGCGCTGACGTTCCCGCTCGAACGGTTGGCGATCGACAACGTGGTGCATCTTTTCGTGCGACTTTGGCTTGCAGAAGGCGTCCTTGCAATTCAAATCGAGTTTTCTTGTTGGCCGTTGACAGAAGCGCGGCGGATGTTGGCCCGCTTGAATCTGGGTCAGGTGGCATTTTTGAATGAGATGGCACCCTCGCCAAGCGCGTTGCAGCAGCTACGAATTTGGTGGGGATCACCACGGGGTATTCCCCGCGGAAGTCTCACGCCACGCAGGAATCGGAGCCCTTTTCGATATCTGTACCGACGCGCCGCCAGACGGTGGGTGTGAGGTGTGCATCGACCCAACTTTGAAGGCAAACGTGATCCTCAGCAGTTGGTGGCCACAACGCCCCACCAGCACCGACGCGGCAGAGGCGCGCGCCATCGCCACGGGACTGTCGGGACTGTGCGGCGTGTTTCTGAAAAGGGTATCACTCCACCTCCACGCGGACAACGCGTCCAGGTTGTTTTCGGTGCTCCACCACCCCACTTGCACCCACGTGGCAAACGAAGAGCTGCATCAATCGCTTCCCCTTTTCGACCATGCCCCATTGCCGCCTCCCGCGCGACGCCGGTTCCCCGCCCTGGCTGCGTTGGGAGGAGGGGCCTTCTGGGCCGCCGGGTGGGTGCTTCGGGGTGCCTGGGCGATACCAGAACAACCCCCCGACCCACCAACGCAACCCCGCCACACAGGGAAAACACGAGGCACCGGAGGCCCGAACGCACCAGAAAGCCGCGCCCCCAAAGAGCTCGTAAAAAACGAGGTCCCCCTCGTCGGAGGGAAAAATGAGGACCCACCCGGGTTTGAACCGGGGACCATTCGGACTGCAGCCGAATGCTCTACCACTGAGCTATGAATCCGATGCTTCCTCTGGATGTGTGAAAAGTCACTTAACGAACATTGAAAACCAAATATAGAAATAATAAGTGTAGCACCGCATGCAACCCTTCATTATTTACAGATTCGCTGCTTCGACTTTTACTAAGCAGCGCTGCTAACAATCCTCGCAAATTTTAAGGCCTTCTGAAGGCATGCACTTTTTTCCCTGGAACTTGACGTTCTGTTTTTCTGCCTTGGCGCAGCGTAACGTTTCTTGAACACCCACACCACACGCTTTTCCAACTGGCTCCTCATCGCCGTGGAGGGGGGGGGGGGAGAAACCCGCACCCGCGCACCCCCCCCCGCCACCCCAAAGCACGCCGGCCGCCGTCCGCACACCCACGCCCGGTGCCCCAACGACAGCAGCCTTCATCCCACATCACCCCGCCCACTTTCCAACGTCTTCATGCCCAGCATCTAAACCACATCCCCAGGCCCACCGCCTGTGTTCACCAAAAAAAACACACCCCACCTTTCCATCGCAACAACATACATTATCGGTGACTTACCTGATCATCCCTCTTTCCAAAGCAATGGATATCACAAGGTTCAACCAAATTGTGGCACTCCCTGACTTTGCACGTGAAGTGGAGAGGTGTGAGTTCTGCGCAATCGATCAGGAGATGACGGGCGTCGATGTACCTGGCATTCCCACACAGTTCGGTGCCCCACCAGAGGCAGTGTACCACGCAAAGCGCATCGCTGTAGAAACATACAACGCCTTTCAAATTGGCATCGCCCTCTTCAGGAAAACTGAGAATAACGTGTACGAGGTTCGTCCATACAACTTTTACCTGCTCAACGACAGTGGGGACCTGCGCCTCGCCCTCCCGGCGGTTTCTTTTCTGGCAGCAAACCACATGAATTTTCAGATGTGGCTCACCGCCGGGCTACCCTTCTGCAACGCACAAGAAGAACTCGACTACGAGAAGCAAATAACGACTCTCTTCACCGACGAAGTCGAGCACGAAATCAGCAATGATCTCGTCAAAGCAATTGACGAGTGGATCCCGACCGCCAGTGCACCGTTAGTCAAAGAGCTGTCCTGCTCGTTAAATCTTGCACAGCGTCTTCAGGCCTTTCTAAGCCACCGCTACGACTCTCGTATCGTTATCAACTACGATGGAAAACCATATCTTGCGCAGAAAATAAAGTTCACTCTAACGAAGCTGAGCAAAGCCGAGTGGATCAGCGAAAAGGAAAAAAGGCGCTTGCGATGTGAGCGTGACCGTGCACGTCAGCTCGGCTTTCGGCAGTTTTGGAAAATTCTTCTCAAGAGCAGGAAGCCGATTGTGGGTCACAATTTCATGCAAGATATAATGTTCATGATACACATGCACGAAACGCCCCTTCCAGTGGATTACCTGGAATTCAAGAAGCTTCTGCAGCGTACGCTGCCTACTATCTATGATACGAAAACGATGGCCGCCAAGTTGATGGGTGACAATGCATTCCAGGTCACGCACTTGGAGTCTTTGTATCAAGAGTGTCGCCGGCGAGCCGGTCTCCTGACCGATGAATTTACACTACAGTACCGATTGCCTCCTGGATTCTACAACTACAATGACTATGCAGTAAAGCAGCAAAGCAAGGCACATGAAGCAGCATACGATGCGTACATGACTGGAATTGCATTCTTGTTGCTGCATAAACTTTACCCTGACGCCTTCTCTGAAGTGAAAAATGTCATTTCTGCTTTTGGAAGTGCTTACCTTTTCTGCATTGATGAAAATGACCAAGTTGCTAACAACAACACATTCATTCTGAAGTGTACTGTTCCCTGCTACACTGAAGAGATCGAGGCACTCTTTTTTGCAAGCGAAGATATGGCAGCTCAAGCAGCAACAAATGGAAAAGTTGATATAAGAAAGCTTTCCTATCAAGTCAGCAGTGTTGCTGCAAGCGACCACAGCAAAAGGTGTATAACTTTCTGTGTTCGGATGAAGCAGAGTGTGGGAGTCAACGATTTAAATAGTCGCCTACAGTCGCTCCGGGACAAGGAATTGTCTGACAGCACAAATTTTAACCGTCTGTTGCTAGATTGTATCACTTTACAAAAGCTCTAATAGAATGTTCTTCTCTCTTTTTCTGTGAGTCCGTTTCATAAATTCTGTTTGGCAACTGCAATTGTTCGTTTTTCTTATTGTAGTTGTGCAAGGGTGCTGTTCATAACTGTGTCTTCGAGAAGCTGACCGTAACATAGGGCACAAAGATGATACCAATAAATTAATTACAGTATCTATCTTTTTTTTCTATTACTTGAGTAACGGAGGCATTGGCGTGCGAGTCAAGAAAACCTGCGAATTTGAAAAGTAACAGGGCACAAATTAACTCGGTCCTTCGTGCTGGATCAAAGCGAAGCGATCTTTCTTTTAGGAAGCCTCAGATATTCATGAAGCTTTAACAGCTTCTTCATTTCATCCTTTCCGGGTATTCCAACTTTGTTTTTCTTCGAGTGCCCACCACACGAGAGAATGAGGGAAGTTATTATCGAAAAAGGATATGATAATGCGGAGCGCGTGGAATTGTTTTCCGTAACTCCAATGAAATGTTTCAACACATATCGAAGTTCTTTTTACCCCATTTTGTCCTTGAAGTCATGTGGTATTTCGAGTCGAACAACTGTAAGCGTTTGATTGTCCATATCCATAACGGGCACAACATCAACTCGCGCATGTTGAGATATTAGAACATAGTATGCATTTGCACAGGTCATAGTAGTAGATAGGGGTAGTGGCGCTTATCCTCATTATTCTGAGCGAAGAGAAGCTCATCGGACAGGCCATGTCGGAACGAAAGCATTCTTGAGAAATCTATATATTAACGTTCAGTTTCCAACGAGACGAAGGCACGAGATCAGGGAATTTCCATCTTCTTTGCGACACGAGCGTACTTCGCAGTGGTGACCTGACGACGTGCTTCTGCACATTGGCTCCATGTACGTTTGTGTTTGAAAATGACGGATTGACGAGAGCGACTTACAGCACAGGTGGTGTCTGCACTTGAGCAAATGAGTCTTTTTGTTGTTGAAGGGCATGTGTATGCATCTGAGGAATCACAGAATAGCATTTATGCTGGGTCATAACAGTTGCAGGTAATGGACAACTGTATCTAAAACATTGAATTCAGAGGTTAAAAGCGAGCAGGACATTAAAAACTCGTATCAGAACCAGTGTCATGTCACGTTCGCTCAACGCCATAAAAGCAGGATGCCAATCGATTACCTTGCGCAACAAGCGGCCATGCGGGTTATCGAGACCACGCTTGTCGAACAGCGGGAACCTTTAGCTAAGGAGCGTGTACTTTTCTCGCACAAAGAGAAAGTGTTCCGCGAGCAGTCTTTCACAAAAATAAAACGTGAATTACGCCAATTCAAGGATCAATATAGTGAAGAAATAATGATGGTGGAAAGACAAACACAAGAGCAGACACGTGCACAGGAAAGGTAACTGGCCAGTCGAGTCTCAACGTTGGTGCAAGGCGTGAATACCCTGACTCAACATACAACAAACTTCGAAGGGCTATAGAGGGCCATCCGGCTAAGTGTGGCGGATACAAGTGAGTCTGACAAAGCCACAAGTTTCACCTTGAATGCTGTGATGCACTCAAATGCCACTTACAAGGAGCTTCGCTGCAGATTTGAGAACATTTAGAGCAGTGGACATAAAGCACGATGTCTTTGTGTCGTCCGGAACTTTAGGTGACAAGCACGGCGAATAAATTTGGTAATGTGATGATACATGCAACTCACATGTTTGTTATTCTCATGCTACACGGAGAAGCTCAGTAGTCACCGTTTTTCCCGCAATTTCGGCGGGCGCATCGATGACGCCGGCTTTGGAATAGTGAAGTTTTGCAATGAGCAAGGAAGCCATCAATGCGGAGAGTGCGGCTACTCTCATACATGTGAAGACATGGGGGAACATTCTGAGTGGATGATCAATGAAGAATGCAGAGTTGTTTTTCGCTAAAAAATGCCTGAAGACTTGGCAGCGCCTCATGAGGGAGCCTAGACAGCACTACGTTTGCTAGTGTACTTTGCCAGCGAAGCTATGAAGTACTATAGCCCTCTGCGCAGGACGACTCGAACGGGCATTGTCTTTGTGGAGCGATTGGCTCTTATAACACACAGGAGTGGGTTCCTGCATGTTACACAACTGGGGTTTCTACAGCAACGGGGGAATCATGCTAATGAGGCTTCCGGGGTGACGAAGTACTTGCGGGCCGTGGGGTGCAATTACAAGCCAAAAGGAAGTGATCAGCGCCATCGATGTCGAGAAGCATACCACACTGTATGGTTTTGACGAAAAAAGCGTAGAGCTTTGGAACGATGAAGTCAGGTGGCGGACGAGGGCTGCAGACTACATGTAGTTCTAAGACCATTGAGGGGTAAAAAGAGGAATACGAGCAGGTTGACTCTCTGTAATTGCATATCCAAGAGCTGACACAGAATGGGAGTCCACTACGTGGATGCGTTGAGGATCGGCGCGAAAATTCACCGACAGCCAGATCCTTTTGTAGGAACCAGCCATTCGGCATTTGATCGATGGCCCTCCGGGGAGCACGTGTGATGTAAGGCCCACTGGTGATGTGCGCGAGCCTCATTCTCCCACTTTGGTGCAGCAGATGAGCGAAGCCATTCGAAGCAAATGGGAATTGACCACGTGAGAACTGCGTGCGCCAATGATGGAAGGGCTTTCAAGGTTTTGCAGTCTCAGGGGGGGCAGAGAGGTGCATGGAAAACGCTTCGCTATGTCTAGAGTGGAAACCCTTCAAGTGCTTCACACCGTTGCAGTGTGGCAAGGCACTGAAGCATCTGCTGTAACGCAAGGTTCCTTTGGCAGACCAATACCTGCAAGGATGTCGGGGGGTGGTCACGTGCAGGGAAACGGCGCCCACGAAGCTCATGGCACCGGACGACCTGCGGATGATGGTGGAAAGCACTTCAAAGTGGCAGGACAAGGTGGTTTGGCAGCTGACAGGGACAGTGGCCAGTCAACGGGCAGAGGCCAGTGGGATCACAGCGGGCAATTTCAATTTCCTGCCAAACGGCAATGTGATTCTGGATTGGGCCACCATGCGGAAAGGCATCGAGGGTGAATCTTCACCTCTCCAGAAGCTGCTTTTTGGGTGAAGGCCTGGCTGGCTGTCGAATTACGGGGGCAGAAGGGGGCACCGGGACCACCGACTCCGTTAGCAGCGCGGAACAGGGGTCGCGCCATGCAACTCCTGCGGCAGTGCCGTTGCAGCGTCCATTCAATCAAGTCAGGGGGGTGCCGGTGTGCAGCAAAAGTTCTCGACGCACACGGGATTGCGACTCACCAACGATGGTGCTTCTGACGAAGCAAAAAGAGCCACTCAGACATCCCGGAAACGTTGGTACGGCGTACATATGCGAGAGGGCATGGTGCTGGCCACATGACCTGCACCAATTGGCGGCGAGGATGTACATCCGCCAAGGCAGGATGCATATGTATTTTGCGGAGCAACGGCGCGAAGAGATTTCCTTGTTGGCTACGCAAAGCTGCCTCACGAGTGCGGTAGCGGAGGGAGGGACAACCTGTGAAGAGGAACAGAAATTCCCTTTCCAAAGAGTGGGTGCATCACCCCTTTGGATGTGGACGTAGTGTGTGCGCGCATGCGACCTGGCAGGCGGAGGCAGTTTCTGTCGTTATGGGAATCACTCGGGCAGAATGTCGAACCGACAGCCGAGGAGCCACCGCGAGCCCGGATCACCAGGGGAGACACGGACATCCTGTGAAAGGCAGGTGCTTTTGCGTTCGCGTCCGCAGAAAAGACCTGGGGACGGGTGGTGGCCGCCTCCGTGGTAGAGGAAAAGCCGTCGGCCTGGGGACAACGGTGGATAGCGTGGCCAAGGACCAAGGAGGAGTCAGAGCACTATGAAGCGCAGGTACCACCGGGACATGCTACACGGTACCTTGCGGCGGTTCGGTGTAGAAGCCTCAGTTACTCCGATTCGAAGGACGACTTTTACCGGGTCCCTTTACCCGAGAAGGTGTGTGTGTGTGTGTGGAGCTTAGGTGCTACCAACAAGACGGTATTTTAGTGGAGCGTTTGCGCTTGACTATGGGTTACAGAGCAAGTTCAGAAGTCATGTGCTTCTTGGCGTCGTCGTTGGCAGGACAGCTGGAGGTGGTCCGGCGTGAGCTAGCTGTAGCACCCACGATCCGTGATGATGTTCAGATGGATAGCATTCGCTTCTCAGGTGACAGGGGGTGACTTGGTGTGACATGGGAAGAAGACTTGAGAGGTGGTGCGAAAGGCCAATGTCGTATGGGGCGCAAACCAGGTAAATGTACGCCCTTATTAGTTTGCCGTGGTTCCCTTTGACCGCTAGGCGATGGAATTGAGGGGGATAGCTCACATGCATGTTTGCTCTACACCGCCCTTTGAGCCACATGTCCGTTAGCGATGTGGGCGTTTTTCGATCATCAGCCATCTCTGGCGTCCCCGTGTCAGGCGTCTTGCTTGTTCTGCTTTACTTGCTGTTCAGGGTTGCTCGTAGGCGTTGGAGCACGCTAACGAGAAGCGTGAAACTGCGTTCTGATGGAGTGGAGCCTTTCGGGAGTGTCTTTTAGGCAGGCTGCATACTTACTGGATCTCGTAAAGGGAAACCCGTCACGTTTTGTGTTCGGAAAGAGGGAGGGAGGGTTCAATGGCGACTATGGTTACGGATGCACCCTTGTCTTGCTGAGAAGCTGCTTTTCCTTCTGAAAGTGGTGTGCTTTGCCTCACTGGTGAACCGTGCGTTACGACGCTATACATGATTATGGAGGCTGAAACGTGGACTGTAGGACTAGGTCTTCGGGCCCTTGCCGCGCACATCGCGGCACATTTACCTGTTTAGATTGACAGCACATGCGCTTTGGAATCCATCGGAAAAGGCCTCCTGCGGTATGGAAAAGAGTGGCAAGGGCGATTGCACGTCTTGCTAGCTTCCTTCGTTTCTTGGCCATTTTCATCACAGATGACGATATAAGCTCAGAGCATAATCTTGCGGACGGGCCACCTCGTTGCTTGCCACTAACCATGTGGGGCGTAGTACAGGTGTACTAGCGATGGGGAGACAGGGATTCTTGGGTAGCGGCAACAAGGGGATACGTAGGTCTACCTGTTTGAGTGAAGTCCTATCGAGAGTGCAAGCGGGGAGAGACCAGATCGGCATGATTGTCCATGGCAATAGGAAAGTCGCATTTTAGGAGAACTTGGCAACGTTTGTGGAAATGCATTATACCTTTAGACATTGCTTTCTCTTCGCTTCTTTCTCTGTGCGCCGCCTTCCATGTGCCTACCTCACTCTCTCTTTTATCATCCATTTCTTTTCCTGACATTCACTTTTTTTTTCACCTTCACCCTAACGGAAGGAAATCATTGGCCTCGGGGCGTGGCGCGGATAGTGAGGATTCATGAAACGTGGCACTTGTGTCCGATCACTTGTGGCGGTCGTGACTGGAATTGTGACGGATTCAAAGCGAGTGTTTTCAAGCTTCTCAGACGGCTCGGATGGGTTTCAATGGAAGCAGAGGTACCTTCAGGAGCGCCGGGATACTGCGATGGAATTCCTCAGTGACTTAAAGAAGCGGGTTCCGATTCATGATGCCATTCGTCAGAGAGCCATCATCAACCGCAGTGCAATAAAAGAGATTCACTGCGCCAAAATTTTTGAAGATCTTAGCTCCACTGGCGACATTCCTGCAGATTTGAATGAGGGTCACTCAGTGATAGATGAGCTGCTTGATGACCTGTTGTTAGATGAGTGCACAGCCGACCGATTGCAGCACGTGGATGTGGGTGATGTTCCTCTTCTAGAAGGTGAACTTCTAGGTGATGACGCTGCGGGCGAGGAGACGATTCGGCGCTGGCTGAAGCTAAAGCGTGACACTGCAGATTATCAGAGCTATGCTTCGATTCCTGAAGGGGAACGCTCCTCGTGGTCTGCGTGGTATCTGCGCCACATCAAGCCAAAGGATGAAAACTGAGCCTCTCATTCTGCTCCCTGACAGCATACCGTCTCTGCTGTACGCATCGAATAAATTCGTAACGAAAAGATAACCGGCCAGAAAGTTGTTTTTCACCAGTAATGTTGTGGACCTTATCGAAAACTGCCCAGGGCTTCACATACAAAATGTCATACGCATTTGTCGAACTCTGCGAAGCTCAAACCCGAAACGTGCACCACAACTTTCTTTTCTTCCTTTTTTTTTTCTTGCACTACTCAACCTCAAATCTTCTACTCCTCATTTGTCTCTCAAATTGAACGACGTTCTGGCGGAACAGGTTCTTGGCAGCCGCAACACACATACTCATAAACTCAAGGAAAGAATTTCTCCTTGCATCAACTCAAGAGGAATAGAAAAGGATTTGTCAAGCAGAGAAAAAAAAACAGATAATAGCTCTCGCTTTTCTCTTACTGCAATGGTATATACGAACGCCTCGACCTTGTTCCTCTGTCAAAAGTAATCGATGCAAGTGAAAGCTACACGAATTGGTCAGCATCTTCAAGAACTCAATCTATCGATATTGAACTGAAAACAGCAGCATCCATGAGGGCAACATTTTTCGTTCTGATCGTGTCTCTGGTAGCAACTCTGTGCTTTGCCGCCGAGGCGGAGGTGACTAACGACACAACTGTGACCATTGCTATGTCCAGCACCGCCGCGACTGGGATTACCGTGGGCGTTGGGCTGATTGGTGTACTGACTTTTGCTGTGAGCATGATGCACGGCATTCAGATCTCTGATACTATTACAGACTCTGCTATCGAGACTAGCTAAAGCAATAATAACAACAGCGTACGATGGTGTTGTGGTTCTCTTGGTGTGCAGGCACCGCCGAGATCCTTTTTTGCTTTCGCCGTTTATTGTTAGGGTCTGTGGCCGATGTCAAGCTGAAAAGAAGTATCTTCTTTTTTGGTCTGTAACGAACAAGAAAAGGAAGACATGGTGCTGCTCACTGGTGGAATACAACTGGCGTGTAGGAGTCTTTGGCTAGCCTTTGATGCCGATATCCGGAAGAGGAGTCCCTCCCACTCTTGTGAAGCTTCTTGACGCACATGCCACTTGATTAAGATTTACTTCGTAAGCTTGGAGCGCTGCCATTGTGTTTGGAGTACTTTCTATTTCCCTCCCTCATGAAAGTTTCAGTCTTCCCTCCTCTTTTCTATGGTTTACCTTCTCTATTACCCTCTTGTCTTCAGCCCCCCCCCCCTCCCCCCAATGATTATAACTACTCATATCTCGGGGAATGACTTTGTAATGTGTGAACAGATTGATTCCTCGCATCGCGAGAGGCAACCACACCCATTTCATCAGCTGAAGTGCTCACGCAGCATAAGAAACCGCGCGGCTGTAGTTTATCACCTCACATGTGCAACGCTGCATATAGAAGTACCACAGGATGTCCTTTTCTCTGCCTCTTTGTCCTACGCCCTTCACATTAGTCGAATGAGTGCTAAATGCCCCACTTTAGGTCAGCTGCGGTCGGTCTCAAATGAAACCGATATTGTCGCTGTCGAAATGCTTATCCTTGAGTTCGTTAGACCGCACGTCGTACTGATTGAAGGCTGTCTTCGACTGGAGCTTAAGAGACTCGTGGTGCATCGACCATTGCCTCTCAAGATTCGTGAATGCGTTGGGCGCGTCGCCATTGCACTCTCTGACACACTGTACGCTTACCACTACTGTTTGTTTCCGGAAGCTGCTGCTCGGGCGTGCTTGCTCAACGCCTGCGAGCGTCTGGGTATCGATGTGGACTCTGCAACTCTTCCCGACGAATTTAGGACGCCACAGGTGGCTGAAATACGCGCCTTTTTTTCTGACGCTTGAAACGGAGAAGGCGTGACATTCCCTCTTGTTTTTTTTTTTTCTCCTTTCCTCTTCTCTTGCCATAAGTGATGATGATACACTCAAGAGATAAGTAAAGAGCTTCTGAACTGCTGCACTACGTGAACATCGTGTATGACGAGAGAGAGAAAAGCAAGGAAAAGGATATGATGGTGTGAAGGGTAAGAGGAGTATCTCGTTGCTGCTGGTCTGCACAATTGCACACGAAACGAGGGGGCGAATTGAGAGCAGTCTCATTTTACCTAGCCCTTTTTTTTCCTCTTGTTTCTGGAGCAGAGGCCGGTGGCGCCCGCTGGCTTCTACTCTTTTTTTTCACGATTGACGCGGAAACGGCTGCTTTGCTGAATGTCACCTCTCTATTGCTTCCAACCCCCCCCTTTTTGTTGTCGTTGTTGTTGGACAGAGGTACTTGGAATGCAATCACATTGCCCTTCTGAAGAGAGGCGCGCACTTGGCCCCTGCACCGGGAAGAAAAAAAGGTCTTTTAAGGCATTACACTTTCACATGCACACACACACACGCTAACGCTCAAAAAGAAAAAAAAGTTGTGCTTTTCGACCCTTTTGTTCGACATTTTCTGCGTATCCTCAGAATAGTGGAGAGAATTATAGATGAGTGCTGCGTGGGCTCTGCCCTCTGATTCGACTGCACGTCCTCATCTTGCGCACCTGCTTTTTTTCTCTTGAAGAGGAGCTGTGTCAGCTGAAAGGGTCTGTGCATCTATTGGGCATTCCTTTTTGTGTTTATACTCCTTCCTGTTACTCCGGTTGGCGATTCCTCTCAGCGCGCATTTCAGGTGCCACAATCATCCCCAAGAGAAGCGGTGTAATGATCTCCGGAAGTCATGCCGATGATTGGGGGCTGCTAAGTGTGGCAGATATCATTGACAGCGTTGTCGCCACCGAC
The DNA here is from genome assembly GCF_000002845.2 of Leishmania braziliensis MHOM/BR/75/M2904. Taxonomy (NCBI): domain Eukaryota; phylum Euglenozoa; class Kinetoplastea; order Trypanosomatida; family Trypanosomatidae; genus Leishmania; species Leishmania braziliensis. Next base: position 2,458,846 of record NC_009327.2, on the reverse strand, counting down.
GATCACGAAGCTGATGTATTGACTGACGTTTCCTCTATGACTTCTGATGAGGCTAGCGTGCCAAGTTTTCTTTTGGAGGCACCACTGGTGCCAAGTCTGCAGCGCAGCCTTCTTTCTGGTGTGAAGAGGCGCCTTTACGCCCACTCCACGCGTATCGAGCGTGTGTTTGAACTTCGTTTTAGGAAAGTCAAACTTTCCTTAGTGTCGTCGACGAAAATTCGCGATCGATTGAGTGAAGCCATTGAGTCGATGGGGGCTTACCTACCCGCACAAGATGAACACACAAGTCTGCTAAGCACCATCGCACTACTCGGTGCCGTCACAGATTGTGACGAAAAGGGGGTATACTCATCAGTGCTGCTCGACAGTGTCGCACATGTGAACTGGGATCTTGCTTCATCGCAATCGTGTATGGAGCTCTTTCGCATTGTCGAAGCACACGCCAGGGAGGATGAGTTGAATGATCAATTGCGCATGGCTGTCGCGCGTACGAAGCTCGGTTTGGCGCTGCGCAGCGGTCGCCTGTCCTTGTTACTGAAGTGCTTAGTGGCTCCTTCCGCTCTTCGTACTCTAGACCCTGCCGTGTTTCCGGCCAAGCCATCGTCGCAGTGCGTCAGCGTCTCGACGGCGACGATGTCTGATTTTCTTGTGAAAACCCTTGTGCTGCCCGCTCAGTTCCAGCCGAAGGATTCGTTGCAATGCTCGGCGCACGGCCGTACTTTTCTCCTTCTGGGTGACACGCACGTTGCTCGCTACGAAGCCTTGGGAACGATGGGCACTCGCCTCATGCAGCGCAGCGTGCAGCAGCTTCCAGGACGGCGCGGGGATGTTGTTTTATACCTCAGCGAAGGTGTCGCTCTGTGCATTCGAGCTCTCGGGCGAGATGAGCACTTCTGGCACTTTTCTGTTCACCGAGAAGGTCCTGATGAGGAGTGTCATGGCCGTCTAGCGTTGCGCACAACTGGCCTCTCGCTGGCGGAGGTGCGCTTCCACTTCTGTGTAGCGGAGAGGAATGCGCTATGCTGTCTTGTTTCCTCTCATCCCCTGCAGCGCACACGCGGCTGTCTCTACGTGGGTGAGATCTCTCTGGATGCACTCCTCGGCACTGCGGGGACGATGGAGTTTGCCCCTCTTTTGCGCAGCCCATCCTTCAATGCGGCGTTGCATCGTCGCGCTGCTTTCCACTTCACCAAGTCCGTTTCCGTCTCAGCGGGGCGTGTGACTCTCAAAGATAAATTTCACCCGTTCTGCATTGAGATGTGGGTGTTTCCGCGCAGCGTGGCAAAAGACCAGATTTTCTTTTCCATCGGTGACAAGAGTGTGGATGAGGTACTTCTTGGGCTGGAGCCTGTCGGCGACGGGGTTCGGTGGCGCGGTGGTGCTCGCACACCGCGCTTGGGATCATCTTTTGCAATGTACAACTCTGCCGGCAAGCTCTCCGTGCTGGAACGCTGGTGGCATGTCGCTCTCAACTTCAATGGAGCGGCGTGGGAGCTGTGGCTCGATCACGAGCTGGTCAGTCGGCAGCCAGCTCTTGTTTCACCCAATGCCATCGCCCACGCCAAGTGTGTCGTGGGCAAGAGTTTTATTGGGTTCGCAGCAGAGGTGCGCGTTTGGCAGCACACCCGCACCGCCGCGGAGCTCGCGCGAGACGCGCGGCGTCCGCTGTTTGGCAACGAGGACGGCCTCTGTGCGTACTTCCCACTCAACGAAGGATACGGTAATGTGATCATGGACTACACCGCGCACCACGAGCACGCTCTCTTACCCTACGGAGAGCCATACTGGTGCGCGGTGGATTCGTTTCCAGTTCTGGAGGATTCCCTTGACAGCCGGCAGGTGCTTGATTTTGTGCCACAGGCCTGGATCGAGGAGGCAGATGAGGTGTTCTTCGCGGCATCGCAGGAGTCGTACACCATCGCCGGCGTGCGCTCTGATCACACACTGTGCGTGTTCGACTACGCTCGTGACCGGCGGTGCCTTGTAGCGCAGCGCAGCGTCGAGCTGCCGCTCTCTTGGCGTGTAAAAGGCGTCTCTGCGGACCTCGCACGCAAGTCTCTGTGTTGCTGCGCGGTTGCGACGCCCTTGAGCGGTGCAACCGCTGCTGCTACCACCACCAGCGCAGTGCCGCAGGTGTTTCTGTGGGAGATGTGGGCGTATGCGGGCCACAGCGAAGCAGCTCCATACGCACCGTACACGACTGCGTGGCAGTGCGGAAAAGCGGTTCTAGAGCGCAGCACCGCACACGCCCAGCGGATCCTGAGGGCCGTGCAGTACCTGACGGATCAATCTGCCTGGGCCGCAGTAGTTCCACCTTTTGTACTCGACCCCGACGATGCGGTGCTAACCCTACTGCTTCGGGTGGCCCAGCAGGCGTCCTCGGTACCGACTTCACAGCGCGACTTCGATCTGGTGCACCAGACCTGTACTCTGCTTCAGGTGAACCTACTCGCTCGGCTGTATAGCTCACCGGTTGACTTCGCTCTTCGCGTAGGTGGATGCTACGACTCAGTGGATCAGCTGTTGCGGGCAGTGACAGATGGCGAGGAGACGGATGGCTCTGTGATGTCCTTGGAGACATCGCAGCTGCGCGAATCCGTCATACTGTTTGCACTTCGCTGCAGTTGTTTGTACGCTCCGTCTTCCTTGGCACTCCTTCGATGCTGTTGCCAGTGTTTCCTGAAAGAGGGCAGCCGACTGCTGTTCCTAGAGGAACAATCAGGCAAGCCCCGAGGGTCTGCGGCAGAGACGGTTTACTGCTGCTTGCTGACGCTCTACAGCTCTCTGCATACGTGCTGCGACCTGCTCTCCTCACAGCCCGCCAGCCAGTTGTCCTCTCTATTTTCTGCCCTGTATCAAGAGGCCATGTACCAAGTGAACCGCTCGCTGCGCGTGAAGAGCGCCGACGGCCTGCTGCGGACAAGCCACTGCTTGGAAGTTTTGGCGGAGGTGCTGCTGTCGGGCTGTGGCATGGACGGGAATGCGGAGCGGCTGGAGACGTTGCAGTGCGCATACAGCACCGCGCTCCTGCGTTGCTGCGAAAAAATGATTGACGCAGTGTCGACGGCGTTGCGCCAGCTTCCCGACGCGGAGGATACGTTTCTCAAGTGCCTGCAGCTCAGCCCAATAGGAGCGCTGCTTGCCTCGTTCGCTGTGTCCCTGCCACTGCTCCCGACATCCGCCCTCGCTGCTTGTTCGGCGTCGCTTCAAAGGTGCCGAGAATCCCTTCTCATGCTCATTGACCGTTTTGCCGGTGAAGAGGCGAAACGCTGGGCCTCGCGTCTGTGCGTTGCTCTCACCTACTCGCTAGCCCAGCTAGGGTGCACGTTGCTCAACCCCCTCCCCTCCTCGCAAGACGTAGTGTCAGCGTCGGTGGCGGCGGCTTCTACAGCCTGGGGTGGGTTGCAAGCAGCTTCGGCGTCGCCTAGACCGTCGTACATGAGTGTGCTGTGTAACGGTCAGCGCCGGCTGAACACAGAGCGTGACGTCCTCATCAAGAATCTTCAAAGTGGCGTTGGCATACTCAGTCGAGTGTTTGAGGAGTTGCAGATGAGGGACGTCTCAGCCTTGCGTATAGTACGTGATGAACAGCTGCGCGAGGCTGAGCGACAGTTAATGGCTGCCTTTTGTGCACTGCTGCTGCCGACGCAGGCGCTACGTGAGGCCACACCCGAGAGCCTCCTCCCTGCTTTCCAGCTGGTACTCAAATTGCGGCCGTGGTGCCTGTCAAAGCGGCAGGAGTCGAAGGAGTACGTGGCAAAGATGCGGGAGCGTGCTGTGTTTCTGGCGTTGTTCGAGCCGATCACCGAGGTGGGAGACGACGAGGTCGGCGCAGGGCAGGTGGGAGGGACTCTTTCCTCTTCCTCATCGAGGGCTCGCGCCTGCAGTACCCCTAGCTCGCATGCTGCACAAGCGACCCAGCGGCAGCGGTGGCGGCGGCTCTTTAAGAACTGGAAGGCGATGCGGCAACTAAAGGCGCTCATGTCGTCACGCGAGGAAGTGGCGGACCTGAATGTCGGCGCTGAGATCATTGCTTGCTTCCAAAGTGAGGTGAGCACGTCAGAGATGAAGGACGCCGTGGCGTGGCGATCGAAAAAGGCGCAGTATCGTCTTGTTGGCCTTCAGCTTCTGTGGCAGCTCACTGAGGAAGCGCGGCACAGTGCACTACTGGCGCGTGTGTTGCACCCTGTGATCGCACGGACCCTGTGCGGCTGGCACTACGCTGACGGCGTCGACGGATGCTCGATGGAGCAGCACACTCGACTGCAAGGCGCCTTTTTCTTACTGCTTGAGGCGGCTGTGAAGGCGTACCAGGAAGTGGTGAAGCAGAGGCAGCCGTGGGTACTTCTATTGGCAGCCCTTTTTTCTTGCCCCTTTCGCCGCACGGATCTTCGCAAGCTGCGAGCCACCAGCGCCTCCGCCGAGGTAATGCGCCGTCTCTGGACCTTAGACGGGTCCCCAGAGCTGCTGCATGAGCGAGTGAACGGCTCTTTGCCGTGGGCACTGCGGTCCATGAAGCTCTCTTCGGCCGGGTGCGCCTCCACCATGACTGTCGGGGCTGCTGGTCTGACGCTGCATTCCTCCGGCGGCCGCGGCAGCTGCGTCGCTCCATGCAGCTGGATAAAGTCGGTACGCAAGGAAGCCGCGTCGTACTACTACGAGGTTCATGTGGTGGATCTCTACCAGGGCGGGTACGTGAGTGTTGGTTTAGGGCCAGCGGACTACACTCTCTCACAGATGCCAGGCTGGGACGCAGACTCGTTCGCGTACGATGGACTTGAAGGAGCCGTGTACACCAACCGCAATGTGCGTGCGATCGGCTCCACCTTCGGTATGGGTGACGTTGTTGGCTGCGGTTGGGACCGCGAGACGGGTGACATTTTCTGGACCCGAAACGGCAAGTCTGTCTACTCCGTCAAGGCCATGGTGACATCGGAGCAACTCAGCCCACTCATAGGCATGAAGGGAAAAGGCTGTGTGCTCGTGAACTTTGGGGCGCGTCCATTTGTTTACCAGAGCGGGCCTGAAAAAGCTGCCCCAGCTGTGTTGCGCGTGGTGTCACCAACGGAACTCGCTTCTGGTGCGCGCCACTTGGGTCCGCGTTTGGAGTTGGAAGTTTCGTGGGACGGATGGGATGCGTTTCGCCTCTTATCTATGCGCGCAGCGACGGTGATGCGTGAAGCTGCATCCCAGGTCGTCTTCATTGCACCCACTTCGATGTCAGAGCTTGCGGAAACGGTAGGGCGCTGCCTCGATGCCCTTGTCGGCGCCTTGGCTCCCTCGGCAGAGGTGCCCCTTTCACAACTGCCGCTTCCAGCCCGGTATGTGACGACTTTACTCGGTCATCTGACACTGCTGTGCAAACTTCTTCGGGGCGTGCCAGAAGATGTCATTGCCCGTTACACCAGCCGCATTGCAGCGCTGCTTGCGAAGATGGTGACGCAGTGGCTCTTGACCACTTCACGTGTCGTTCTCTTCAGCGCGGAGGAGAGCGAGGCGGTGACGGCGCTTCTGATGGCGTGGTACTACACTATGTATCTAACACCGCCGACAGTTGCTCTCGCTGCCGCTCCGGCAGTTGATTCAAGAAAGGAGGATGCGGCGAGTGCCAAAACACCGACCTCGTGTGCGGCGCGCGCCGGGCCGTCCAGTGCTGCAACTGCCTCGCCAACTCCTCCCTCGCTGCCGAACTTTCTTCACGTGCTCCTTCATCTGGCAAGTTGCATCATTACCACTGGCGACACCTGCATGTCTGCCTCCGAGACTCGACATATGCTGGAAGGCAACGCACCCGTGAGCATGATAACTTCCTGCGACACGGCACACTGGCTCGCATTGTCGCTGCTGCAACACCTCAACAACGACCACGACGAGCGTAGCCATCACGCCTGGCAAACGGCGTTACAGTCGTGGCTTCAGTACACGCTGAGCGCTGGCCTGCAAATTCCTAAAGGCGATCAGGGAAAAGGCGGAGGCGGCAAAACCAGCATGCGTGATATTGTGCTCAGCCTCGCCATTCTTGGTGGTATGCCCAGGCTGGCTGTGCCGGGTGATATTGTTATGGCACATCTCGACGCGCACACCATCGCTCCCGTGCTACTCCTGCAAGCCTCGTGGTCGGAGGAGATGTGTGAAGTTCTGGAGGTGCAAGCAGGCGACGCGTCAAAGACGGGGGCAGCAACAACCATGCAGTCCACCATGACTACGCGCGTCATCAAGAGGCTCCCCCTGCGCTTTGTGCACGCCACCCTGCGCGGGGACGAGCCTCCCAATGACACCTTTCCAATCAAGGGAGACACGGCCCACCTAGAGCTCGCCAAGGCGGTGACGCAGCTGGCGCAAGCGTGGTTTCTAGCGGTGACGTCAGCGACGCGGTCGAGTGAAGATGTGTGTCTTGTCGCTCAGTTATCCTGTGTACTGCTTCGCTGCGTGGAACGCCACGTCGTGTCGGTGCCGCCAGAGCTGATTGACTCTCTCTCGATGCTGACTGGGATGGCCGACGATGTCACGTCTAACGTGGATCAGGTTCGGCTAGAGCTCGTGTTGAGCTTGTGGGGTCTGCTCCAGTGCCGACAGCGTCGCGGGCTTCCCCGAAACACGCTCAGCGCGATTCGGACAGACCGTGGAAATTGGGTTGGCAGCGGCGAAAAGGAGCGGCTGGGGTCACGAGGGAACGCAAGGCGCAGCCACATGTGGGTTGGCAACAGCGTCGCTTCCCCTACGTTCCCTTCTTCGTCGATGCGGCTGCGGACCTTTGCAGCTCTCGACCCTGTTCTCCACCGCCCTCTGCTAGGCCAAGCCCACGACGATCCTGATATAACCTACGAGGATGAGGATGACGAGGGTAGTGAGGCGGCGGAGGAGGAGGACGACTCGGAGCTCGGCACACGCTCCCCGTACCCCCCGCAGGGGTTGGATGGCATCGACGAGGAGGAAGGCATTGGCGATGAAGACGCAGGGCCGCCCCGGCTTTCTATCACCGCCTTCACTCAGATGGGGTCTCGACTTTCGGCGTCCTCTACGCCAGATGCTCTATTTGTGCCAGCCGAGCGAGAGATGTTCGACACGATTCACTTCAATGGGGGGTGCGTGCGCCTGGTGGCGGCTGCTCCAGTGGGACTGAGTTTCACGGTGGATCTTGCACTGCGCATGACAAACATCGAGCGACATCAAATTCTCTTTGCACAGATGCTGCGCGGCGGCTCTGCTGCGACAGCGCTGGAAATGGTGGCCCGCATTACGAAGGGTAATTTGGAGTTTGGGTGGCTTCCCTGTCTACCTGGCGGCGAATCGGAGCTCGACCCCGCCGACCCAGCAACCATTTGCACCTTCGCCTTGTCTGAAGCCGACCTCAGCAGGTGGATTCACGTGACCTTTGTGCAATCCGGCACTACCCTCTCTCTTTTCCGTGGTGGGCTGCTGCTCGACACCCGGTCGATGAAGACTGGCGGCGGCTCTCTTTTGCAGGAGGAGCTGCGACTCGGTGGCATTCCTCAGCAACTCAGCTCCAGCGCCTTCGTCGGCGACATCAAGAACTTTCGGGTCTACGAACTCGCCTTGCGGCCGGCTATGGTGGACCAGCTGCGACGCCTGAACTCGTCCTTGTCGTTGTTTTTGGAGTCGCACGTAGCGCTGCTGCTGAAGACGACACGAACCGGCGTCGAGAACGCGGCGAAAGCTCTCGCAGCGGTTGTGCTGGACATCTGGACGGAGGGGGACGTGGGCTACTTTGACAAGTCTGAAGAGGCAGCCGTTTGCCACAGCCAGGTCCACGAGGCGTTCGCGCAGGAACTGGACTTCGGTAGCGAGTCGGAGGAGACTGACCTTCGCGTGCTTAGTGAGCCGCTGCCATCACAGCAGCCTGTACTGTGGTACAGGAAGCGTTCCCAGTCTCGTGAGCAGCTGCTCAGCATTTGCTCAAGCTGCCATCGCCAACTGGCAGCTTTCTACAGTGCTCACATATTGGCTCATGCACTGTGTCGCGTGGTAAAGTCCTCTGAGGGCTTGTCTGAGTCGGATCAGCACATCATGCATGCCCTCAAAGATGACGTCTGCGTAGCACGGCTGGCACACTGGGCTGTGTCGACATCGGGCAAGAATATGACGACACTGCTAGATGAGATGTGGGCGTCTCTGTGTCGCGTGAGCCGCGGCCGTACCGAGAATGCTGCGAAAGTGAAGGCAATGTGGGATATGGGGAATGCGTTACTGATGGAGTTGCTCCGCATTGCCCAGCGGTCGCCGCACACTCGCATATTTGAGTCGGCGCACCCTCAGCGGCCGTTTGCCTCGAATGTGTACAGGGTGCAGATGCCAGGCCAGCGCTCCTACGCTGTGTTCGTGGATGAGCGTAGCGTGGCCAGCTGGAGAATTGTAACCGTCTCTGCTGACCGAACGCTGGGATCGATGCTATCCGAGTTCTGCAGCACAGCGCTTTCCTCGTTTGAGGTGTGCTTGCCGCAGTTCTTCCTGGCAGTGCGATCGGCAGCGGAGTCATTCAACTGGGGCCATCGTATCGCTGTCGTTCACGATTACCAACCGCAGCTGCGGGCGATGCGTCTCTTTCAAAGCGCACTCTCCGCCTTTCTCACACTTGACTCTCCGGCCAGCTCGGCAGTGGCGTGCGTTTGGTCGGTGGAGTGTCTCAAGGCTCTGCAGACCGTGGCGCAGCGTAATACTAGTAAAACGCGACTTCTTGCTTTCTCTTGCCTCAACCACCTGCTCTTGTTCAGTCAGCGCTTCCGTACAACCCCACCGCCGCTGTCGTTGCCGTTGCTCCTGCACGACGTTCGCCGCATGGCACTGCGCCACTACCGCCGCCGTCTCCCTACGCAGCGTGTGCTCGGCCGCTTTATTCAGATGAGCATGGAGGCCTACGTTATGCAGCGGGATGTAGACCAGTGCTGGGAGGCCGCGCGAACGCCGCGAGTGCAGGATGGCGCCCAGTCAAACAAAGGTTCTGGTGCGCTTGATAGGACCACCGCCCAGAGTGCACCACCGCTGACGGACGCCAGCGTAGAGGAAAGTAGGGCCACTACGGATTTTCTGCGTCACCGACAAGAGCAGCTGCAGCTGTACCGTCAGCGAGACACTGCCGCCGACCGGGTGAGCATTCAGAAGGTTTGCAACCCGCAGTCTCTCTCGCTCGAATGGAACAGCGACGGGGTGTGCATTCTGCGGAGTGAGGGCACTGGTGGTTCGGTGGTGGCTGGAGTGCCTCTCACTGCAGGTCGATGGTACTACGAACTGCGAATCGGCGGGACGGGCGACCTTTCAGTTGGTGTGCTGCCTATCCCATTCACTGCTTTCGGTGACCAGGAGACACCGTTGCCGCCGACAAGCGCTGCAATGCAGGAGCGTGAGCCGGTCACTTTCAATGGCTGCACTGGTACGTTTCACTCGGCGGAGCAGCAACAACAGTTGTCTTTACCGCCGAGCTCGCGAAGCGCACCGCTGTGGTTCAGCAGGGATTATCTGGGTATCGTCATTGACATACCAGAGCAGCGGTGCACGATCCTCGTGAATGGGGTCCAGGCGGTGAGCTTTACCTTTGGACCAGAGGCTGCCTCCATCGAAGGCGCCGCTGTTGCGAACCCCTCCTCATTTCCTTCGACGGCATTCGCGATCGACAGCAGCGACGAGGAGATGGATCCTTCCAGTGTAGCGGAGGAGCGTCCCGAGGGTGGTGGCACCGCCCACAGCAGTCATCGACACCCCAGGCACCGCGCGCTTGCGCGCAGCTCCGCACCAGTTGCCTACTACCCGTATGTGTCGATGAGGCAGGCGGACTCGGTGTCACTCAATTTCGGGGCGGCCTACTTCGAGCACGAGGTACCGTCCGGCTGTTTGCCCTTGGACCCAGCTAACCTCTCTCTGGGCACGATGTTCCCATACAACCAGATGCGCTCACTGCAGGACATTGCTGCTCACCTTCTCACTGGTGGCCGCTATCCCCTGCCGCCATTTTATTACGAGGAGGCGGACCCATTTGCCGGTTGCACGGAGCGGGTGGGCCCGGCGCACGTGTCAGTGCAGGCCTCTGCGAACGTGCAGGTGGACATGGAAGATGTGAAGAACACGGGACTTGATTTCGAGACTGTGACGGGGGACTGCGCAGTAGGGGCCGGTGCGTGGTACTTTGAGGTGACCTTGAAGACCCAGGGTCTGATGCAGATCGGGTGGATGCAGAGGGGCGAGGCACCTCACGGCAACGGCCACGGGGTTGGGGACTCCTCTACGTCCTGGTCGGTTGACCTGTTTCGGCGTGTCATGTGGCATCGCGGTGTACCGGAACCGGTGAGCATGCCGCGGCGGTGGGCTACCGGCGACGTGGTGGGCTGTGCAGTGGACATGACCCACGGAGAGCTGAGTTTTTTCCTGAACGGCCGTCCCATCACCGGCACATCTGCCCTCGAGTCCGAGTCGCCGCTGACGGAGACGTGCACCTTTCACGATGTCCCACAGGGGCTCTATTACGTCCCGGCGGTGTCACTCCGCTCTGGTGGTGCTGTGAGCTTCAACTTCGGCTCCTTGCCGTTCAAATACAAGCCGGAGGGCTTCAATCCCCTCGGGGTGCCGGATTCGTGGAATGAGCGGATGGACACGTTCTATAACAACGCCTCGGCAGCGAGTACGCAGCAACGCATGGCAGCGATGCAGGAAGCGTGGCGAGTGCTCCGCGGCGTTCACCCCACGATGGGCGGTAGTGTGACTACGGCGGTGAGTGTCGGCAGAGCTTCTCCTGCTCCGCGTATTCTCGCCACTGCACCGATAGAAACAGCACGGTTGTGGTCCATGGATGCGTTTGAGAAGAACTTGCTTCCATATCGTCTCGTCGTCCACGCCATCGACAACTTCTCAAGCGACGTCACGCAGTCGTTCACGAAGAACGCCGAGGAGGAGCTGGCACACTATCTCGCCACCTTCGCGTACCCTGACCATGGCAGCGGCGGGGTCAGCGCTGCTACGGTAGCGGAGCGCTCGTGGGACATATTCAAGGTGCTGCGAGCCGTCAGCAAAGTTGTCAACGCCCTTCTTCCATTTTTGGCTCTCAACACAGCTCACCCGACACTCATGACTCTTTTGTTTCTATCGCTGCGCACGCTGCTATTCCGCTCTGTGCGGCGGAAGCTTGTTGAGAGCTTGCTCAGCGTATCCTCAGTGCGCTCAGAGCAGTACCGCATCTGCATTAACCGTGCCAAGGCGCACACGGAGAGGCAGTCGATCAAGTCTTCGGTGTTTGGTCAAACCTTCGCCCTGCTAGGCTCCCACTCGTCACGCGTTTTTCAGACCCACCAGCGTTTCTGGAGCACTGTTTTCCTTGGCGAGGGTGCCGAGGACGCGGGCGGTCCTTTTCGCGAGCACCTGAGCGAGATGTGCCGCGAGCTCATGTCCGGCCGTCTGCCGTTCTTTGTGCCCACCGCAAACCACGTGCATAACACTGGAAGCCACCGCGAGGCGTACGTGCCGGCCGCTTCTGCCTGTTCCTCCTACGACCTGGAGGCATTTGTATTCATTGGTAAGCTAGTCGGTGGTGCGCTGCGGAGCGAGGACCCGCTCGATTTGTTTCTTCCGCCACTAGTGTGGCGCTACCTGTGCGCCTACCCCATCACGGAGACAGAGGTCGAGCAAGTCGATGCGATCTGTGTGCAGTGCATTCGCGAGTTCCGCACCCTCAGTGCTGCATCCACGCCTGTGGCACCGACAGACGGGGTTGAGGCAGGGGGCACCGAAACGGAGCTCTTCGAAGACGTCTTCGGTGATGAATTCTTCGTAACGCAGCTGAGCGACCACTCGACAAAGGAGCTGATTGAGGGAGGGGCGCAGACGCGAGTGACGCTGGCACGCAGCAACGAGTATGCCGAGGCGTTGCTGCAGGCGCGGCTCCACGAGTTTGACCTGCAGCTGCACAGGATGCGAGAAGGACTGTTGTCGGTGGTGCCGGAGGTGGCCGTGCTGCTCTTGACTCCGGAGGAGTTGGAGCTGCGCGTGTGTGGGCAGGCGGACTATACGCCAGAGGAGCTGCGTAAGGGGGCGTCTTACGAAGGCTTGACAAGTGAGGATCGACGTGTGCAGTTGTTATGGAAGGCGCTCGAAGAGGCCACGCCGCTACAGCGGCGACTTTTTCTCCGTTTTGTGTCGGGACGCGATCGGATGCCGGTGAAGCTACGTATTCTGCCCCTTACCACGCAGGCCGATGCCGACACGATTCTTCCACGTGCGGCGACGTGCTTCTTCGCTATTGAGGTGCCAGACTACAGCACGCTAGAGGTTATGAAGCGGAAACTCTACTACAGTATCGAGAACTGTGCTGATATGGACACTGACTTCAATGCCCGAGCTGTGGACGAGGACGAGGGTCCACAGCTCTCCGTTGCCCTCGAGGATGGCCAGCAGGACATCAACATGCTACCCAGCTCCGAGGAGGAATGACAGGGGGCATCGAATGTGGGTCACTTTGTATGTGCCTCCTTCTTTCTCCCTTCAGCGACTACGAAGATGTGTGAGAGAGAGAGGGTGCAGAGAGGACAGCGAAAGATAAAGAGGTGACGGGATTTACTCTAGTGCAGCCATACTTGTTCTCGTCTTCACATGGGCGTCTCACTTGTCCTCGCTTTTCTTCCCCATTTCTCTCCCCCTGTGTGCCCATTACACTTTGTTACCGTTTTTCTGTTGTTATTTTCTCGAGGAACAGCGCTGTTATACGAGCGTGAAGTTCTCGTGTTCCCTTGGTTTGTACGTGTGTTGCGATGTTTACTAGCGACAGTGAACAGGGTCTGCAGATGGCTTCCTCTGGGATAGCCGTTTTCGATGCTGCCAGCATGGCTATCAATCGCCGTTGCCGCCGTACTCTCACCTCGTCTCTTGGAGAGTCAGCGGGTCACAACCTTCGTTTGTGCGCTTCCCTTTCGCTTCTTTTTTTCCCCATTGCTATTTTCGAGATGGAATGACACGCTAAAGTGCCATCGACCGCACTGCTCGCAAGTTTATTCTTTCTCCCCCGCCCGGGTCTGACACGCCTGCCCCTCGCTCCTCTCATCCACAGCGACATTGCGGCATGCGTTGTCGCCAGTTGCGCTTTTGGCGCGTTTTCAACGCACCTGCGTCGAGCTATGCGCCGCGTACGTACGGGGCGATGGGTGAAGTGGATCGACTGATTTTACTTCCATTTTCTTTTCGAGGAATTCGATTTCTTGGTCCTCTTCTACATACATCCTTCACCCCCCCCCCCCCCCGCTGCCTGGTCTTCCCTCTTTCCGTTCGTCTTTCCCCCTGTGTGCTTGAAACATGACGCAAAACCGAACCACTAGCCTTGCCACAACTTCTACCCGCAGAGCCGTCTGGAAACTCCCTCTCCCTCTCTCTCCTATCTACGTTACCGGCTGTATTCAGCGCCGGGAAGAACAACAAGGCGCTCCTGTTCGTATCTTTCCCTCTTGTTTCCACCGCGCGAGGGTAAATACAAGTACGTCAAACGTTGGAGGAGGGGTGAGCATCTGTGTGTGTGTGTGTTCGGCTTCTCCCCTCTTTCTACACTTTCTGCTCTCATCCTCGTCACTCTGGTACGCGCAAAACGCACGTTTACCCCCCCCCCTCCTTTCCCTTCTACAGCCTCCGGTTGTATGGCTTCGGTTTCGTTTCACCCGCTTCTTTTTCTTCCCGCTTCCTCTCCACTTACTGCCCCTTACGGTGCACCGTCACGCACACCGTCATACGGGCACCACGAAGCGATTCACACAAGTCACGGCGCGCACCAAAGCTTATCACACGCATACATACCCTGTGTACACCGAGACACAGAGACACGCGTGTGAAACCGCGCTCACTTCTTCAGAGGTAATTTAGCCTGGCTCTCGTTTTAAAACTTGGCGGGCTTTTTGTGCGTGCCAATTCTGTACTTGGCAAGAAGAACGCAAAAAAATTAAAAGAAGTGCACGTGCAGGGCGTGAAGGGTGTTGTGCGCCTCTCTCGTGCTTTGGCTTACTCCTTTCACTTTGCCACTTTCCCAGGACACCCCAGCACACACACACACAAAGAGGAAAACAACAACTTATATCACCAATTAAGGAACATATCGAAGTTCTCTTTCTCGTCTGCTGCTGCGACCACCCACTAATCAGCGCAATCGATCACTCACCCATCAGTTGCATCTCTCTCGCGACGTGTGTGTGTGTGTGTGTGTGTGTGTGTGTGTGCTTGCAGCGCCACCCTCTTCCCCCAAAAGAGGGGCTTTGCCGCCCTTTTTTTTTTTTTGCACTCTTTTTAGTTCACCATCTTTGCTGTTCCGCGCGTTTTTCTTCGCTTCTCTTTTGGCTCTTGACAAAACATTTTTGTTGCCACTCGGTAGAAGAAAGGGCGCCACGCCTCTTCTTCTGTGGTGTTGCTCCTTCGTTTCCCTCACAACTCCTCCATTCCGTAGCTCTTGTGTGTTGCTTATCGCTTCCCACTCGTTCGTAGCGTTGTGCATGTGTGCTCAGTTGTTGCTGCAGGAAGTCCCCCTTTTTGCTGTTGCTGTGCTCAGCGTAAACAGACAGAAACAACTACGCGAAGGACGGAATTGTGTTTCAAATATCGAGGAAGACAATAACCAGGCTGTTTTCTCACCTCTTTTGCCTAGTCCTCTAGGCAACCGGACTCATCATTGGGGCCCTGTGGTGCTGCGTCGAATCTCTTTTCGCGTCGTTTGTGACTTTTGGTCTGTCTTCCCCTTTACAGGCAACGGACGCGGCCGACGTGGTTGTCTTTTCGTGTGTGTGTGTGTGTGTGTGTGTGTGTGTGTGTGTGCCTTTGCCGCTCTTTCTCGTTTCGTTTGTCTAGCGCGAATGAGCGCGCCGCTCACCGACAATGACAGCTCCGTCACGCTCGTCCCTTTCCTCGTTGCCCTCAGCGATTACCAGAAGAAGGGGATAGGCGTAGACATGATGTTGAAGACAGCGCTCAACATTGCGCGTCTGTGTATGCTTCACAGCAGTGACGCGCAGGATAAGAAAAAATACTTTCATATAGCTGACCGTATGGTTGAGTGCCGAATGCTTTGCAACTTTGGCCGCCCGGCAATGACGCTCAGGCAAGGACTGAAGATGTTCGCCATGAAGGATCGAATGGAGTTCTGGCACTGGGTGTTCACCTGTCTCTCCTTCTTCTTTCGAGTCCCAGAGCAGCTGAGCGGCGATCTCAACTACCTACAGAAGGTCGCCTTCCACAACTGGAGCCGCGAGTTGTTTTCATTTTTCTACCGCTTTTTCAAGTCCCTCTCTCTGTCATGCTCTCTGATGATGGAGCTCACTCATCGCTCTGCGCTGCAACAGGCGCTGCGTGACGCCGCAACCCCGCAGCAGCGCTTGCACGCCAGCCTGAACATGAGAGTGTCGAACGCGCTGATTGTGCGGTCTCTGTGCGATATGTACGTGTACTTCAAGTGGATACCGAGCTACCACCCGGTCAAGACCCTCGAGTACTTGTGCGGCTTCGTGTCTGGCATCGTTGGTATGTGGCTTGTGTGGAAGGACACACGGTATGTTGTGTCGCCGGTTCCTGTGCTGGTGACTGAGCCCACGAGCAAGTTCCCCGGCAAAGACGCACTGAAGCGCGCCGTGTGCGTGCTGGGCAACCAAGGGGACGATAGCGAGGGTGGCGGCAGTAGCGATGAGGATGGGTGATGACTTTGCGTAACCACTTTCCGCCTCCGCCACGCAGAGCTGTGGGAGGGGCGACTATTCCGTGCCCTCTAGCGATGCAGCCGTACCCACGCACCTATACGCTCGCGCTCACCAAGAAAAGAAAGGCAGCAGCAGTGGTAACTACACGCAAAGACAGCGTTGTTCTCACTCCCTTTTTTTCCCTTTCCCTCTACCTGTACTTCACCTCACGATGTCGTGCAGCTTTTTCTCGCACTTATTACGTGATGCGAACGTGGGTGGTCGGCAGAGCTGCCATAAAGGGGTACCAAAGTGTTACCTCATGGCACCAACGGAGTGGTTTGTGACCCGAAAGCAGCGCTCGGTAGCGCCTTATACTCGATGCACCTCTCATCTCCCCTCGTCTTCGTTTTTGTGAGGTGGTGTGCGCATGTGCTTCTGTTGCCATCCCTTCCCCTCCAATTCATACGCTGTTCTACTCTCACGTTTATGCTCGTCTCTCTCTCTTGTGGTGTCCGCCCGTTCCATGCAATGACACTGAAGATGCATTATCTTTCATCACTGCTGCTTTGCCCTCCCCCAACGCAAGTGTCATTCTAGTTGAGCAACTTCTATCATGTTTTTCCGTTCCCTCTCCCCTTTTCTCCACACTCGCTTGACCTAAATAATGGCTTTGCTGTTGGCCTGTCCCCTCACCTAGAACGTGTCTGTATTCCACCCGTGAGCATGCATGAGCACAGATCTGCTTGTGAAAGAGTCTCCTCTCAGCGACTCTATCACAAGATAGGCTGCATGTAAGCCTGTGCCTACTCATCTCCACGTGTCTGCTCTCAATGTCTGTCACAGTCTCAAGCTGCGTTTCCTTTCTTCGTGTCCATGTGTATGGTTTGAATTTTATTTGTGTACTTTCTCCTCCGCCTCACTGAACGCCAGCACCTTCTCTCACCTCTCGTCTCTGTCTTCATCTCGGTCCTGTACGAGAGCACAGGTGCACTACACGGACACGCTCACTCCGCGTGCTACTGCGACGATACACTGCCAACCGTAGATGGCTCGGCTCTAATCTCTGAAATTGATGGCATACGTAGAGGGTGACAATGTATCACAGAGATCAAAGACAAGCAAACACAACAACGCGCTGTGGCCAGAGCGGCAGGGATCGGTGTGTGTGTGTGTGGGGGGGGGGAGAGATGCAGTAGCTCAGAGCTTTCGAGGTCCATGAACGTACCCGAAGGAGGGAGAGAGGAGGGGAGAACGAAGGAGTGTAGCAAGCAGAGAGTTCGTGGTAGGCGGATGAATGTTGCCACGTGCTTTTCTAATCAAAGAAGGCACACAGAAAGCACCTCCTGACGTGGCCACCTCCCCCTTCATATCACAAACTTCCCCCTCTCGCAGGCAATAATGGCGAAAAAAAAAGCTGCAAAAAGTGGGAGATTCTTCACTACCACTCGAAAAAAGAGAAGGAAAACTGAGGGCAATTCGTGTTTATTTCAGCTGTGTGTGTATGGTGGCTGACGCTTCTTCTTGTATAGTTAGCCAACTCAGAGTTCTACTGTGCTGCTTTTTTTTCTCTAAGCGTTCCGTGGTGTGTTTCCACACGCTTCTCCTGCTATGTATCTCCTCTCATTTTGTTGATCCTGCGCGTCACAGGCATCGGTGCGCGCGTGATTCAGAGAGGAGATGAAAGGGGGCGTGTGAGGTGACCAAGGCGTTTGCTGGAGAGGACCGGAAGGAGAAGGCTTCGGGGTGGGAGGGGAGGGCTGGACGGGGTGCACACAACGTATTGCAAGTGAAACAAAAGAGGAGTCGCAAGGAGGAGGGGAGCTAAGGGTGACCGTTGCACAGTGCCTGTGAGCCTCAGCAACATGATGCATACCAAAGGCTGAGGGTTGCACGGCAGCGAAAGCAGGGAGGAAGCTGGGGTGATGGAAGACATCACGAACATGGACTCGTGATTCTCCTTGCGCTTTTCTTCCGTCTGCTTGCTTCTTGATAATAGTGAGCACCCCAGCGTGGTATCTCAGTGCCCGGTGCCCTCAGTCTGGGAGCAGCCAGCCAGGCAGCCCCCCCGGCCTCTGCCAATGCCGGACCACCGCTGCTGTTCACAGGGTCAGGTGGACGCAACGCAGGGATGTCAGAGCGATGTATCGCCGCTGATGTCGGCGGTCAGGTCGTGGATGGCGTGGCGTCGTAGCGACCTGCGAGAGTGAGCCCGTCTGTGCCATCCACTTGATGGGCCGAGTGTCCGCGTGGCTCGAATGTGTCTCACCTGGCACTCGCTGCCTACTAGTGTAGCGAGCCTGAGCCATCGCGGTGGGTTGCACCAGGTGACGACTGGCACGATGAGTGCTGCTGTGAGGCAACCTGCTGAGCAAGGAGTGGGTAGAGTTTGGGGCAGAGGGCCGTGCGTCGGGGACTGGGTGGGTGCATTGCTGTAACGCGCGTGTCTAGGGCTGCTTGGCACCACGCGATGTGGCGTGTGGCCGGTCGGGGGTGGAGTGTCATTTGAGTTCGTGTGTCGGGTGGCAGGGAATGGACACGTTGGAGAAAAGGAAAAGGCCTCTGCTTGTTGATGCAGCAGTTGGAAAGCTGGAAGTGGGTGCGGCAGGGAAGAGGGAGGGCAAAGGAATGACAACACTGACGTGTATCGTGCGCACTTCAAAGGCTCTGTATGACTGCCGTGTCGACGTGGTGTGTGTATGCGTGTGTGTGTCTTTCCTCCCTCAAGGGTTCTGACTTCATGATATTCCTTTCTTTCTCGTCTCATCGATCTTGCTTGCAGCTCATATGTGAGTCATAATTTTTGCTTCTTCCCCTCCCCTCTGTCGCATTCAGTGAAGTCTTTCTTCCGCTCCTGTATGACGTGTGTGTGTGTGTGTGTGGCTGAAGCAGCGAGCCCCACAAACAACTGTTTTGCATTCACACACATGAACGCCATCAACAGCCTCTGAAGAGCAAAACCACTACCCCACATGCAAACAAAAGAGTACAGTAAGTTCTGACTTTAAATAAGCTTGAACGCTAACGTTGCTGAACGCGTTGGTCGATATGCGTCTGTGAACTTCACTCTCTATGTTCTCTGTGTTGTTGTACCTGCGTCCCTTTCCTCTTGGCTTATTTCTTGCGGTTGTGATTCAACCACGTCTCCATCTCTCTCTCTTTCTCTGTTCCATGCGTCACTTTCTTTTCTTTGCTCCTCTCTTTGTTTGGATGTGCCTGTGCGTGTGTTGTTGGCGTAATCGTGTCTCTCTCCCTCTCTCTCCGTGTGTACCTCAGTGAGCTTTTTTTTTGTGCCTGATTCACGTCTTGTTTTGTTGGTGCAAAAGGCGTTGTTGCCTCAAAGCTGGCGGCGTGCTTTTGTCCACCTTTGTGGCTCTCGCGTGAATCCACTGGTAGACCCGCTTTCTGTTGTTCTTCTGTGATGTGCACCGAGCGTCAAGTGAGGGCGGGAGACAGCGACGAGAATCATCACAATCGTTTCTCTTTCTCTCCTGAACAATAGGGAAAATGAGAAACCTGCGTGCGGAATGGTAAGCGCGATATGCTTACTTCGAAGAGCTCAGCGGCAGAGCTGCCCATCACTCATTCGAAAGCCAAAAAAAAAGCGTAACTCTTAAGGATAACGGAAGCATTCCGGTGTGTGTGTGTGTGTGTGTGCAGCTGTTGGTTGCTGCCGTGCACTGCAGCTCGTCTCCGCTGTCTGCGATGTCTCATAATGAATACAACGCACACAAAAAAAAAAGATGGCAGTGTTGTGAGGCGCTTTCGCAGCGTCACCCTCTCTTTTCTCGCCAGTGCAAAAAGTACAGCTAGGCCACTTTTACCGGAGTAGAGAAGAGGAGCCCACCGAGGGGGCCATGGAAAACATGGTCGCCCCCCGCTGTGCTTTTATATGACCACTTCAGGGATATTCACTGAATGCTTGTAAGTACACATCTCCGCCCCCCCCCGTCTGACGCTCATTCCCTTCTCAACCCCCCTTTTTTCCCATTCTGGGCGTCTTGTCTGCTCCTTCTTGCACCCATTCACCCATGCATGTGCGTGGATGGCGTGAGCGACTGTGCTCACTCCTCCTTCCGCTTCCTTGACTTGTTTTCTCGCCGTGTGTCTCACCCTCACGATCAGTGCACGCTCAGGCGCAGCACTTCACATGTATACCCACACACACTCACACGCACACAGCGCTGTCTCGCTAGGTGCCTTTGCGAAGGTTGGTGAATGACGATAGTCTGACTTGGGCTCTTCCGCAAGTACCCGGAGGGCGGTGCTGCCTATTCCTCACTTCAGCTACCACTTGCTCTTTTTTCTCCCTCTCTATCACTGCGCTTGCTTTTCCTCCCCTGTGCCCCATTCTGGCTCTGCCCCGTTATCGATATTTCTTTCTCTCTCGTATGCACTGGCCTGTATGATGGCGTTTCTTTGTGCAACAGTGCGGTGAGTGCTTTTCCCTCATCTTCTGCCGAAGTCCTTTCTTCTCTCCAGTGCAGGTTGAGGTATTCAAACTCACCCAGATTGGGGTTTTGCGTCTTTCTTCAGCAACCTTCGTGTACTGGCGAACACGTTAATGGAGAAGCGGAGGAGCGAGCCGATTTGGAAGCGGTTTTCAGTTTCTGTTCTCTGATTCAGGTGCCATCCGTCTGCATCACGTCTCACGCTGCTCCTGTGCATGCACTGTGATGTTGCTTAGCTTTCTTCGCTCTGGCCTCCCTAAGGCCCATCAGTGCGCTGGCGTTTCACAGTTCCTCAGAAGGCAATTAGGGTATTCCCCCCTTCAGCACTGCTGTGGAAGTAAACAAAAAAAAGAGAATAAGGAGACGAGCGAGCAGGCTGAGAAACCGAAACCAAATCAGCATCAAGGCGGGGCGACAGTGTAGGCCTGGCGCCCTTCCCTGAAAGAATCTCTCCTGTATTATTTTGTTTCTTCAACGTCTCTTTTTTTCTTCCACGGACTAGTCCCCCCACGTAATACCCCCCCCCCCCCCACCACAACTCCTCTGCTTCTGCGGCACCACGGCTAACTCCTCGACATCGGGGACGAACCGCCCTGCCGTCGAATCGGGCCATGCGTCTAACGGACTTTCCCTCTCGTTTCTCCCCCCTCCCCTCTTTGGATGCGTGCCGCGCAATCTGCTCCAGGCGGACCTGGGTGGATTGCATGCGTCGATCCACGCGGTCCCTTGCTCAGGGTCCTGCTCGAGGGCAGTGGCGGTGGCGTCTGTCATGTGAGTGCCACGAGATGTCAGCCTGAGGTCTGAGACCGATGACCAGGTTCGTAATCTATGCAGTCAAGACCAACTCCTCTGACATTGCCGACTTTGCAGGCTTGTCATCTTTGTCGCTGTGTTTCAGGCCAAACTGATGAGAGGCGCACGCGACGGGCTGATAGTGCCAGCATTTGTGCCCGACATGTCGCAATACGTTGCCTTTCACCGTTGTAGGGCTCCTGCTGAATGCTGTGAGGAGGGAGACCGAGTCCGCAACACCAGCCACGCTTGTTTTCCTGTGCCTCAGCTGGTCAGGTGGTCCTCACAGTAGGTCACGTCCCAGCTCCCTCGGGTCACACTCAGCGTGGCAGCTGCAGTCAAAGGGGTCGCAGCTTTCTATCCTTGCACCTATGGGTGTATGACTGTCATAAGGGATCGCCACTGCATCTGACTTGATGCCTCTCTGTATCGCACCGCTTGTCTACAGCGAGCAAGAGAGCTTTGCAAGACGCGATAGTTGTTGAATGCACCCCGCTCGTTTTTACGCGTAAGGAAAGCCCTCTCGCAGCCCTCCAAGAAGTAGTGCATTGAAGCACACGCGACCGCTGCGCATGAGGTGCGTGTGTGTGTGCGTGTGCGTGCAGAGTTCAGAAGAGGTGGATGTCTGCATACTCGTATGCTAGCTGCCGAGCGTCTCGACCTTACTGTGTTACTGGGCGCACGCATCTCGTGCCTAACGCGTACAGTAACTTTCTCGTATGGGTGCGGGGGAATACAAGGGGGCGCGGCGCAGCGGCACTATGGAGCCGAGGGACAGGAGATCGCCCTCTGTTAGCAGCCTTATGCTGTCTGTGTATGTTGGGGTGTCCTCTATGGCTACGGTTTCTTCAGTTTGAAAGTGCTCAAGGTCCTTCTTGCAGTTTGCGCTGGCGCTGTCCCACCACGCGGTGGCGACGTAGCTTTGGTTCATTCGGTGCCATGTGGAAAGAACGGAGAAGATCCTGCCGCGGACTACATTCGTGCGAGCAAACTACCCTCAGCTTGGCAAGTTGGACTGTCGCTGCTTCGATAGCCTCTGCAGCGTGTCGGCCTACCCCGCGCATTGGCTGTAGGCCCACGCCGAGAAGGCGGGGGTGGAAGCCAGGTTTCTGTGGCGGGAGCTTGCCCTCCACATAGTCGCGTAGTTGTCGCAACATTATTCGTTCGAGTAACTTCTTCAGATTTCTGGTCAGCGCCACTGGGCGGTAGGACGCGGGATCATCATTGGGCTTGTGAGACTTCCGGAGGAACGTAGTGAGCCTCTTTTTCCATGTATCAGGGGCACGGCCGGTGACGACGCTCTGGTTGTAGATATTCAGCAGCGCTCTCCTGCCGTGTATTGCGAGGGTTTTGACACGCTCACAGTGAATTTCGTCGACGCGCGAGGGGGGAGCCGCAGTGGACTTCGGGGAGTGCCATCTCGAGGTCACCCATCGTGAACGGTTGGAGGGGCGTGGGACTGAGTCTCGATGGGATGCGGAGGGTGGATGCCGATGTGGCTTCTGTTGGTACATCTTCACCAATGCGCTGACTTGCTCTTTCGTACTGCGAGGCAGCGATAACCTTGGCTCATTGTCAGTGCACGTAGGGCGCGCGCGCGGGGCATGGATAATCGGGTCATGTGTTCATGAATGAGGGTCTGTGGGGGTGAGGGCGTTACCGGACTGTACCTATCCTTCAAGGCTCGTTCTTTGGAGATCTGTGATGACCATATCCGAGGGAGGGCAGCGGTCGGCGACGCGGTGTGTGCCTTCTTGAGGACTACTTTCAATGACATCAGCTATGGCGTTCAGACGGTCAGTAAGCACCCCTACTAGATGGGACAGCTTTTCTGGTGGTAGTAATTATCAGTCAAGTCATGAGCCTTGCCTTATCCTTGTGGGATACGTTGTAGTTGTGCATGTGGTGAAGATGTGGTGAACGCGGCTGCATCGAGGCTCTGTTTTCTCTCCCTTGGCGCACTTTCGGGCTGTGGGGGTCGTGGTCAGCGCGACACACGGAGGCTTGTGCGTCTCCACTTCTTCGTTATTGCTAAGCACGGTGTTTGCGGGTCGACTTTGCAATCAGGCCGAGGTACAGTTTTGAGTTGAGATTACGGAAAGAGTATGGTTTGGCTCCAGGCATCACTAGCGGCACCGGGTCACATCCCCTCCTCAAGGTGGTGATTGATGTGGGTTGCGCAGTGGTTGCTCGGCGCTGCGGTGACATCTTCGTGGCCCCACCTGCGCTGTGCCACGTAGGGGTGCCTTTCATCGCTCGCGCATAGCAAGTGCTTGTCATTGAGCCGATCGTGCTGAACGGCTCCAGTCTGGTCGTGCCGCGCTTTCGAGTCCCCCAAATCGGGTGGTGCGACGCCGCTTGGTATCTGAAGAAGAACCCTCCGTACCACCAGGTCACTCTTAACTCTGCAGCCGGACGTGAAGTGTCTTCCTCTAGGAGGATTGTCGCAGCAAAGCCAAGCCGCCACGGCTGCAGCATAGTCCTTGGAAGGGGGAGGGGGGGAGCACACCTCTACGCATGCGCTCCTGTATAAGCACGGGGACGTCACCGCCGAGCTTTTTTCTCCTGCTGCACCGGCATGCTGAAAAGCGAGGAGACGAAATGCCCTACCGTCTGGTGAGGATTAAGTTCATCGCGTCCGGGGCACAGGCTTGTACCGCAGCTCCGTCAAGGAGCCGTGGCGACCCCGCACCGTTTGGCGTCGCGCAGCCCATTGGCATAGGGCGCAGGCCACGTCTAAGATTGCGCTCAGCAGCACCGTAACGGAACAGCGGCAGGTGGATGCGCATCTTCGTTGAATCGTAGACACGGTGCGTAGTGCGCGGGGGCAAGTGCTGTGATGACCGCAGGCCTCTTCGGCAGAGCCCCAGCCCCGGCCATTTCCGCTGATGCCACGGGTCCGCACAGCCGTACTCGAGAGCAGGCGGCAGGTTCTTGACTTCCGCCCAACGAGTGCATACGGAATTTGGGGATACCACGCGCGGAGCTGGCGGACCATCATCAGGGAACTGAAGAAGAACCGATATGACGAGAAAAAAAGAGAACGCACGTATACAACCACGCATACTTTCTGCTCTACGCCTTTCCTTCCCCCGCGGTGCCTAGTGCAGCGTGTGGTGCGGTGCGTGCTGCTGCACTTCATGGAGCACTCTCCCACTGCATAGTCCGTCTGATCGACCCGTATTCTCGTACTGCTCGCACGCACCCCTCTTTCCTTTGTGTCCCTCCTGCCCGCAAGGGTGTTACGAG